>NC_056733.1:569992796-570070296 GCF_019279795.1 Protopterus annectens | reverse complement strand
CAAGACATCTCCATACACACCAGCTGCAGGCCACTGTTCCACATCCAGACCAGAAGGGCCTATGTAGTTGTGGGAGAGAGAGGTTTTGCAGATTCACATGTGGCATTGATACAGGATGAATGCTGCATTCCTGCACCTGTACAAAACCAGCTCTGATACTACATGGCTTGCTTACATTCACCATAGATGTGCACTTCTGTGCATTACAAAGCTCCAGCCACAAATGCAGTATGACATATGCATCTACATACTCTATGGATGGCATTCTGGCCACTACCTTACATAATAGATGTCCAGTGGGGCCTTACCTGGACGCTCTTCACCTGTTGTCTGGTTGCCACCCACCTCCACAATGTCTGTGTGTTGTTCCAGTTGTCATGTCATATGGTGGCTGACCCAGGGTAGGCAAGGAGCTCCTCAGTGGGTGTCAGTGGAGCCTGCATAGCAGGACCCTCACCTGTGGCTGAACAGTCACTGGCGGCCTTTCACTGGACATATTGGATGAGGTCAGTTGCCCTGTGTCTGCCCTGGTCATGGGTGCAGTTATGATGTCTAATGCTGCTCACCCTGGTTACCAGATCTTCCCACAAGGCAGTCCGCTCCAGCAACTGCAGTCTGCTATGGACAAACATCACCCCATAGTGCTGGGTTATCGCATCAATGATGGCTGTGTTCTCGGCCTCCATTTATGCAGGGTTGCTGTTGTGATGCATCCCACCTGGAAGACATAAACAGGGGAACACATCACAGGACCTCATACATCGGTCAACATTATTTACAGAACCTGCACATCAGCATTGCCTAGCACTAACCACCACTTACGCACAGTATGAGCTTGCATTGCACTCCTGGTCCTGATGTGTTATGTTCCCCCCAGTGAGGGCCATTAAGTGGAGTAATCCTCCATTCTTCATTCACATTTGTGTAGAGGGATGACAGTGGCCATCTTCCATGCAGATGGGTATTGCTGGTGCTCAGGCTTCATGTGACTACAGTGTGCAATGGAGCCAAGGGCACATGCCTGAGTTCATGTAAGATGCAGATAGGGTTGTCATTAGGTCCCATGGAGACTTAGAGTTGTTGCCTTTGACTAGGCATTACAGATCTGCTCCCTGATGGTGGGGGAGGGGTACTGTTGCTATGCATATTCTCCTATACCGATGGGTGGACAGGGGGGGTGATGCTTCCACTCAACCTGTCTGCAGTGGGTAGCCTATATCTATGGCATGTGTGTATGTGGTCCAATTGACCAGCAGTACAAGGTGGGTTGTGTTGTCACCTCCAAGAGTGGAGATATTTGCGAAGATGGGATTGTTGGGTGTGCCTACTTTTTACATGTAGTTAGCCTTACTGTGATGCACATGTGGCTTTATTTACTTGTTCAGATGCAGGTGGGATTGCTTCCAATTTGGTGCCTGGTCCTACCTGGCCCTGTATAGCCATTTTATTGACCTAGTATGTGGTTTGTGCATTGCAGCTGTCCACCAAAGGGGATTACTCTGCCTTGGTTGAGGTGGGTTTTACAGGTCAGGTATTGTTGTGTCCATACAGCTATGCAGGTGCGCATGTGGATCTTTGTTGTGGGCATGGACACACTGTCATAACACTGTTGGACACTCCTCTGATTCCAACCTGGTACTCATGCTTATTCTAGTACACATTTCTGTGTCAAGGCAATGCAACAACCTGTAGTTGTACACATTTATGTCTGTTTGAAGCACTGATACAAGGATTACACACATGTACAACATATACAGCCTATGTACCTGATGTTTTGGAACACATGCGTTTTGAGGCTTCCAGCTATGCCTACTGAAACATACATATGCACAAGTGATACCTGATATACATGTCTGTTCTGTGTCAGTATGGCACGCTGTGTTCACAGTCTTGCTGCTTAGTCATACCTCTCAACCTGTTGAGGCAGGACATCTGTAGGATAGCACACATTGATGGGGGCACTGTCACACATATAGCAACACCTCATTAATATTGCTGTAACACACTCAGTCAGTTGATGGCACAGTAGGCTTTGCATTCACAGAACTACCCTGGAAGATATGACATCCGACATTCACATGTATGCTATTATGTTCTGATGTCAGTCTTCACATATTTGCCAATGATTTGACAGACATAACACAATTCTATGGGTAAATGACCACAAATATGAGGCATACATGTGGTTAGTGTGCAAGACACTGGACAGTTGAATGGTATGGGCACAGTATATTGTATGCAGTTCAACACACACTCTACAACACCTGTATACTAAGCACATACCCTATATAGGTCTCTTACATTACTTAGACTGGCATATGTGTCATAGTGGTATTCACAAGTAACATGGATATTTAGAACATGCCAGTAGCCTGCCTAGCAGTATCACTGTCATATTGGACAACAGACAATCCAGTGGAAGTCATATGCGAGCAGACCTTTCCTGGGGTGACTCAGGGGCCAGAGCTGTGATATATGTCACTGCAGACACAGCCAGATGTAATGGCCATAGTTGCTGAACAGCAATATATCAGGACAGTAGGTCTTCTTGAGACATAGTTTAACCTCCTATTTCCCATTTATGTATACCCCCTCCTGCATTCCATTACATGCTTACTTGTTAGACATACCTTTTCTTGCCAGACTTCTGTGACTTAATACTCCTACCTCTGCTTCTGTGCAAGGTGATTGTCTTACAGGATAAGACATGTTTTGTAAAGGCTACAGCTTGTCTTGTGTAGGTAATGCTCATGAGCAGATGATAGCTTGAACAGTGATTGGTGTTTCCCACTTGCTAACTGCATCCAGAACAGCTGGGTTGTTATTCCAATAGCCAATGGCATGGCAACACACTCCTATAATTAAGTATTTCATGTGGGCGTTGGCCCTTTTCCTTACCTGTGAGTGGACAGCATGGAAGTGTGTGAGGTACAGCATTACAGAGGGTAGGTGGAAATACCTCTTGGAACATGAAATGTGCAGACAGTCCAACAAAAAGGGTGAGGAGGTTCCAGACCTAGGAACAGGATGTGAGTATTGCTGGTCTGCATTTGGAATAATGCTAGTTTAACAGAGTTTGTCTTGACATGCATTATCTGCATTATTTCAAGCCAGATGGTGTTATGTATATGACATAATTCTCAACTGTATGGCTATTTGCAGAATGCCCACAGGTTTGTCTCTCATGTTTGGTCTGTTCCTCAGACAGTTCCTGTCCTAGGCAAATCAGTGGGATACTTTGGGAATTGCAGTCAGTACATGCTGACATGTATATGTATTTCTGACATCATATCCTTAAGATAAGTTATGTTACAACACACCCTATTACACCAGCAACTTTTGCAGTTTATAACAGCACTATTGTACTTATGCCCCTGTTTTTGGGCCTCTGTACCCCTATTGTGTCAAGCTTTGTCCATATGTCATGCACTAAGAGGTTGATAGGTATGGTATATCATTATTTAGTGCCTTCATTCCTGATAACGTCCCAGTGATGTTGTTGAATCCCACACATGTTATGGGTTAGGGGCCATATATATGAGGCCAAAAGCTGGACAATCTGTGGAGCTCTGTTCAGTCGAGAGGTCAGTGTATGTCTGGCCATTGTTTACAGCCTATCAGGATTGTGTAGCAGTGTAGTGTTTACATATTAGTTGGCCTGTGTGGGGGGGGGCAATGTGAGTGTCATGGGTCCTTTTGTATCTGACTGTGCATGCTGCCCCAGTTACTGGTGGTCTATCAGCAGTATATAGGTTCATAGGTTCATAGGTTCATACTAGGCTATCTGCCCTAGGGCATTTATAAGCCTAGCCAGAGTGTGTTTGGCTTTCGCCACCCATTTTAAATTAATTTTGCTATGCCCTTTTTTGAGGTTAGTATACTGTGCCTCTGTCTAACAGTGACACAGAAGTGATACCCGAGGTAAACCTACTATCTTCCATCCACTCATCAAGATTCCTCTTGAAGAGAGTCAATGAGGGACTCTGCCTAACCTGGACTGGGATTTTATTCCAGAGTGAAGGGAGCCTCTGGGTTATGAATTTGTCCCTCCAGCATGTCCTATTTATTTTAGTGCTGAGGTTCAAGTCTCTCAAGCGCGTAGCTCGATGGGATTTGGATTTTCTGAGGTGCAGCATGTCCATTAATTCCGGGTTGGACATGGCTTTATACGTCAGGAACAGATCGTCTCTGAGCAGGCGGTATGCCATTGAGTAGAGCTGGAGTCTCTTTAACCGGGCAGCATATGGCATCTGTTTGAGCCCTTTGATCCTCTTGGTGAGGTACTTTTGGGGTCTTTCCAGTTGCTGAAGGTGTCTGGTAAGGTACATCCCAAAAGGGGCATTGTACTCAATTATGGGCCTGATGAGGGATGAGTAAAGAGGCACGATGACCTCCCCTGATCTAGATGTGAATCCCTTCATGATTAGGTGGGCTATATAAAATGTTTTTCTAACCACTTTGGCCACGTGGTTGTCAAATGAGAGATTGCTATATGTGTGTATGCGCATTCTGAGACATGTTTCATACCACCTCAGGACTCCAAATACACTGTGGCCTGGGGCAGTATATGTAGGTGTGTTGTGTGACTGGCATTCAGGATATATCTGTCCACACAGTCGTTATACTGTAGTGTTTGGTTGCCTTACCAGTATATTGCTGTGACTGTGGTGCAATTCATTGTGTATATGTACTTTCACAATGGTGTCTGTTTTTCAGTACAGTTATATCCCTGTAGTGCATGCTATATTTGCTTGTGTAATTCCCCAGAGCTGCTTTGGGGTACTGTTGTGTTGTTCTGACTTGTATTTTGGACAGTGCTTGGTGACATGCTTGTCAGCTCAGTTTACTTTCCCTATTGTTACATAGCTGCAGCCATAGCTCTCAACTCTCCAGATATTCAAAGGATGTCCAGTTGTCTGTCTCATATCTTTGGTGTGGTCCCCATGACAGATGTGTATGTCTGACAGACGGTGTTACTGCAGCAACTTTCTCAGCTTATCTATCCAATTATGTCAGATATGTCCCTATTTCCATGCCTTTGTCCCCCCACTTTGTCTGACTTGGCCAGAATCCTTGCACTAAGGTGTTTTATATACATATATATATATATATATATATATATATATATATATATATATATATATATATATATATGTATATGGATATTGGACTGTTGAACAAAAGTTCAACAGTCTGAATCTGAAATTACCAAACGCACTTTAACGAAAGCGATTTTACTGAAAAAGCACTTTCGTTAAAGTTCTAAAAAAACAAAAAAAGGTAAAACAACAAAAAGGTGTTTATGCAGGAGGTCTACGTCCCCCTTCACCCCTTATGTGGGGGACTGAGCCCCCCACACCCCCTACTTTAATATTCTCACTCCGAGAACGCACTACAGTGGGGAAAAGGAAAAAATTCCCTTACCTGCACCGTAGTATGATCTCCACAACAGTCATTCCCCCACGACTCCCTCTGGCTGCAGGCATACATACGTGAAAGCACTTTTTCGGTTAAAAGCACTTTCACGTAAATATGCCCGGCCATTAAGCCTTCGGTGAAAAGCACCATTGAGCATCAGTCCTAGACCCATGTGTGTATATATATATATATATATATATATATATATATATATATATATATATGTATATATATATTCCTGTTCTGGATCCTCACTGAAATAATATGCAGATGATTCTCCACTTATCACTATTGTTGAATCACCAACTCAACTAAAATAAGATACACAGTCCTCTTTTAACTCTGTAGAAAACTGGCTATCTGAAAACCAACTTATCCTAAATCCAAAGGAAACCAAATTACTACTCTTTCCCCCTAAAAACCTTAACCACATAAAGTCTTCCTTCTCCATACTGTCACAAAATAATACTCAAATACAGGTGGACACCAGTACAAAACTCTTAGGTGTTACTATTGATGATAGACTAACCTTTGATTTACACGTCAATAATTGTACCCAAAAAACAGATCGCAATCTAGGTCTCCTCTATAGAAACAAAAAATATCTTAACAAAACAGCAAAACTATCCCTTTCAAATGCCTACCTCTTACCCACTTTACTTTATAGCTCCCAAATTCTCACTATTCTCAATACTGGACTACTAAACAAGTTAGAAACAACTTATAACAGGATTGCCAAATTTGCTGCCCAGAATTCTTACAAGTCCCATCACTGTCTCTCACTAAAAGAACTAAATTGGCTAGAATTACCTAACCTGCTTCGGTATAACCAGTTTCAGATTATTCATTCCATTCTCTACAAACCCTCTTTCTGTCCAACTATCTCATCTCTAATCTCTCATTACCTACCCACTAGATTACTCTGCAGTTCTGAACAAGGCCTACTAAAAATCTAAAAACCAAGGACCAAAATGGGTCACCTAGTCTATAGCTTTAACCCTTCCAAGGCCTGGAATAGCCTACCACTAGATATAAGATCCCTTGAACATCCTAATCAATTCAAAACCGCTACAAAAGAATACCTTCATGAAAAATGGACTTGCCAATGTAATTATCCCCCATAAACACTCCGCTATAACCTTCTACTTGTTTTCTCTCTTCCTTCCCTTCAATAAACAAACTTACTACTTTATCTTCTCCTATTGGTAAATCACTGTACAAATATAACTAGTAAAATATCTCAGCTATGTAACTATTGCACTATTATGTATATAATATGTAATTATGAATGTATCCCTCTGATGAATGTTTAATGTATGGCACTGTAATCCAGTAATCTGTGGTACTGATGAATGTATTTCTATATGTATTCAATATGTAAAATTTCTGACCGCTACAAAAGAATACCTTCAAAAAAAAAACTTGCCAATGTAATATTCCCCCCCAACACTCCGCTATAACCCTTCTTCTACTTCTCTCTCTTTTCTTTCCAATAATAAAACTTACTACTTTATTTATCTTCTCCTATTGTAAATCACTGCACAAATATAACTAAAAAAAATATCTCATATATAACTATTATTTATGTATATATATATAATATATATGAATATATGATGTGAATGCTGATGAATGTTGATGTAATGTAATAATCTGTAGTAATCTGTGGCTGATGTATTTCTATATGTATTCAATATGTAAAATTTCTGTTTTCTGTTGGAGCGTTTCTCCTCGGGCCTCTGCTGAAAATGGGCATTTGTAGCCCAGTCGGACAAACCCAGTCAACAAATATAAAATAAATAAATAAAATATATTTATATATATATATATATATATATATATATATATATATATATATGTGTGTGTGTGTGTGTGTGTGTGTGTGTGTGTGTGTGTGTGTGTGTGTGTGTGTGTGTGTGTTTGTGTCGGTTATGTGTGGTTTCGTGTTTATGGACTGTCGAATATATGTCGGTGATGGTTGTGTGTTGTATATATATATATATATATATATATATATATATATATATATATATATAAATAACTCAGTATTAATTGCTAATATATATATTTGTATACATATATATATATATATGTACCTCCATACACACACACACACACACACACACACACACATATGTATATATATATATATATATATATATATATATATATATATATATATATATATACATATATTCTGTTTCATATATATATATATATATATATATATATATATATATATATATATATATATATTATTTTTTGTATATACAAATCATTAGTGATTCCACAGCTTTTCTTCCCTATTGTTAGCTGACTGTATTGCATGGTATGTTTGAAAAAAAAACATCAAAAATTCCTACAGCTCAGCTGGCTTAGTGGTACATTGCTGTGACTATAGTGTACAGGGTCCTGGGTTTGAGCTTTGGCTGGGCTGGTTATTTTGTTGATAGGCAGGGGATGGAGACAGAGTGATTAAAGCAGTTTTAAGTGGGTTTGCATGGGTTTGCATGAAGCTAAGTGATGCTAACAGATGGTTACGTCCTCTTAGCTTCTCTTAGCAGTGTTTATACCTGCTTACACCCACGCTAATTTTAAATAAAGAAAAGAAAAAAGGGGTGATAAGAAAGTGGTAAAAAAGGGGCATGCAGAGAGAAAAACAATATGAAAGCTAGCTAGGGTTGTGCAGAATGGGTGTAGAGAAGGTCCATAGCTGTCCATTTCTTTTACAGCAACAGCTGTGCATTTGTACAGGATTTAGGGATGAATTTGGACTCTCAAACCCCAGAGAGAGGGGTGAGGACAACAGTAATGTGCTGTCAAGCCAATTGGACCAGATTACATCTGTCCAGTGGACACATGCAAAATGGTCAGCGGGTACAGATGCCTATTTCTTTTAAGGTGAGAGTGGGATGTTGGAGTAGGCACATTTGGGGAAGTAGGTTGGGTGGGGAGACAGACAAGACAGACAAGACAGCAGACAGGTATGGTATATGGCACATGTGAGGGTAAACACCTTAGACAGGCCGGGTGGTTGGGAATCAGAGGCCCATGAGCCACCAAATGGATACAGTGGGACTGACATCCCCACCCATGGGCATTCACCACTGCACATTCACAGCCCCAAAGATGGCTATGCTGGGATCAAGACAGGAGGGGCAGCCTGCCCCTCGAGGTGCACCAGGCAGCCCTCCATATGGCTCAGCCATCCATCCAGCTTGGAGCAGATGATGCTGTGCACCAAACCCCAGAACTATCTGTAGGTGATGGGGACCTCTCAGCGCCCATACCCAGGGGGACAGGCCCCACCCCCTGAGGCAGCTCCACCCGAAGGTGATGCAGGGCATGCAGAGGAGGACATTCCAGGGTGGGTGCCAGACGTGCTGGGGCCCAGTGCCATGGCCACATGGGGTGGGACAGGTGGATCCACAGGGATTGGCCTTCCCAAATGTGCTATGGTGTTGTAGTTTTCCAACAATTATTAGTTAGTCATGCAGAAAACATTGCAATATTAGTTATAACAGCATGCATGGGTGTTCCAGTTACCAAAAACTATAGATTTGAAACAGTTGCCTAGCAAACAGAACACATGCATAAATGGAACAACAGTAAATATTATAATGGCATGCCACTTACATTGAAGGCAACAGGCCAACAATGATAGTGTTTGAACAAGGTATGTCGACCCCTAACGGGAAAAGCCGAAAGATGATGATGATGATGATGATGTTAATATATGACCAATTAAATATATGAACAATAATAGGATACATGTCCCAACATTAGGTTTTGAGAACAACATACCCGTTGAATATGAATAATAATTATTGATGCAGATAGGGGTGGGGGAATAGAAAGATGTCAATTAACAACTGTATAGGCTTCTATTTTTCACAACAGTACTGCTCAATACTCTACAGGTCTGCCCTCACTTTACATCTACCTATGCCCCATAGCTACTGTACCACATACATAACTGTTAAAGTGTTAACCCGGAATGGCATGGGGCATACAGTAACAACTCTGGATACATGACTATAGGGGACACATACATGTGAGGGTTACATATATGAAAAAGAAGGGGTACCATGCACCGATGCCATGTAGTTGTACTACTGGCATACCCCACCTGGATTTCTATCTCTGTCCATGGTTATTGGCAGCAGAGACCACTAGCAGCAACAGTGTGACACTTGAGAGACATGTATCGGGAAGAGTGCTTGGTGTATGTGCCTATCCTCCTGTCATTTTCAGGCATGGGGTTGAACAGTGGAAGAGTTGTACACAGTGTATTAGTAAACCCTTCTTACAGCTACTACAGACATGTCTTTACCTGTAAGACCTGTGGAGGAAATATCTGTTAACACTACCTGACTGTTTCTACACAGTTTCACAAAATCTTGAGTGAAAATATGCACACAGCTTACTACCACTCCTGGGATTCAAACCATGTCTGTTTGTACAAAAAGGAACAACAAAGCATATTTCATCACACTGACCTACTGGGGAAGTACTACCTTTAGTTTGACTGATTTCAGTCTAATACTGTCTTGGTTAGACAGTCTGACCTTGCAATTGTGAGATTCATACATGAAAGATAGTTACTGTACTGTGTATTTATCCTTTAAAATAATACAATCTGTGAGGCATAGGTTAGCAAACTGCAATGCAGCTGTGTACACACTATTATACACTACAAATTTCTATTCATGGTTCCAATCTTAGTGCAGGACATATTTCACATCTCATGTATATGTTACCTCAGTTAATGCATACTGTCAAAGCCATATTTACAGTGAATAACATGTTCACATTCTATTTCTACTACAACATAGCAGAGTAAACACAACAGTTTTTGGTAAACATCTTTATTAGCAGACAGATGGCAGATTACTCAATGAATAACTTTAGATCGATATTAGTCTGACAAATGTGTCAGTTATTCATTAGGCACAGTATACCTCTACTTCGTGACACTACATATTGCAAGATAGATCTGTACTCACCAGCCTGTTGGCTCATCCATGCAATTCTGTCTGCATGGGCCTCTACATTACTAGCCCTCTCTGCTGCAGCTGTAGGGGTGAAAAAAACATTATGCGTACCTGTCTATCACATACTCGGGTTATAATTTGGTACACCTATATCTGTGATACTTGCAAACATCTGGAGCACGGTTGTCCCTGGCATCTTGGACCCACTGGTCCAAAAGTGCTCCCTTACTACACTTTAGGTCAGCATACTGATGCTGTACCTGCTCACCAGTCCAGGGGATACCAGTAGCACTGGTGAAGGCACATGCCAGATGGTCCCAGGCCTCTGCTTTGTACTGCAAGCCCTAGTACCTGCCCTTCAGCAGTCTGTTGTCATTGTTTTCCACCAGGAGCCTAGCCATGACTCTAGACTCCAATGTGCCCCAGCGCTGCACCTGGAAGCATGAGCCCTCACCTACACCTGCCATTGTGCCTGCAGAGATCAGACTATAACAGGTTCTGGCTGTATTCACACCTTTAAGGTTTAAATAAGGCCAAATTCCCACCCTTTCACAAGACTGGACAATTTTCAAAAATTCTAAGCACAGCTCACCAGTGCTTAAACCCACTAAGCTGAGTTGAGCAGTGCTTAAAGAGGCATTTGCTTAGCATTGCTTAGCTGTGTGCAAATCCACTCACCTGGGCTGACTGCTGCTTTAAATTACACTTGTAAGCAATGCTCAACCCAGGTAAGTGAAGTTGAGCTCTGCTAAGCATTACTTAGTTTTTATTTTAAATAATATTAACAGATTGGACATTACTTAGTCATTACTGACATCTTATTAGGTGTATATATTTTACTTTACATGACATAACCCTATGTGCTTTCCTTACATTACCTTTGGGTGTGAATGTACTGTCTGGGACACTTGTGTTTATACAGGGGATTTCACATCATATATCTATTAACACTGCAATTGTGGACCAGCTACACTACCATGGTTAACAAATATCAACTACACACTTCAACTTCATTTATAAAAGAAATAGAACTAAAGAAATTATGACTATTATGCATATATATATATATATATATATATATATATATATATATATATATATATGGCAAAGCATTATTGATTGTACAGATGCTTTCCCTAATGTTAGTTGACCATTGTGCATGATATATTTACTGAAACAGTAGTAACTTTCACAGCTCATATGGTGTAGTGGTAACTTTCCTGACTGCAGTGTGCAGGGTCCTGCATTTAAGACTTGGCAGTGCTGATCCTTTTGTTGCTAGGCAGAACAGTGGCTGCTGCAGACAGAGGGATTAGAGCAGTTTTAAGCAATTGTAAGCAGGTTTGTGCAACGCTAAATAATGCTAAAAGCTGCTTAGCCCTGAAGGTGCTTAATCCTGCTTGGCATCACTTAGCACTGCTTAAACCCACTTAAACACACATAAATATGCCTTAATTAAAAAAAAAGAAAGTAAAATAAAAAGGGTGATAGTACAGTTCACTTCATATATCTGCTGACACTGCCATTCTAGAGCAGATGCACTACCCTGGTTAACAAATATCAATTCCTACATCATTGTGAAAAACTAAAAATAAAATTAATTTAACAATGCTTTCCCATTTAAAAGGGAATGAACAGCCTTGGTACTCGAACCCTGAACTCCTTCACACCAAGCTGGAGCACTAACCACTATGCTGTTTCATCACTGTAAGCTTTGTCTATCATTTTGTATTTGGCTCTTGCAACCTGGAGCGCAAACATGCTCAGCTACGCTTAAACATCATTTATTTTATAAAAAAGAAAATTTGTATGAGGGACAGAACAAAAACATGAAGCAAAAAGCTGGACATTCTGCGAAAATCTATGTAACGTATGGTTGTTGTATCTTTCGGCTTTTCCCGATTAGGGGTCGCCACAGCTCCGGTCCGCTAATGATTGGCAGTAGATTTTTACGTACCGACTTTCCAGGCCTGACGCACAACCTTCAATGAAGGTACCCCCATTCACGCATGTTTCCACACAGAAGATGCTTTAGCTGAGAATCGAACAGGACAATGTCTTACTGTGAGGTGACAACGCTACCGCAGAGGTATGCCTGACCAAATATATAAGGCAACACTATGGACATTCTGCAAAAATCTGTGCAGTTGAGAGGTATGCCTGACCAAATATATAAGGCAACACTCTGCATATTCTGTGAAAATCTGTGCAGTTGAGAGGTATGCCTGACCAAATATGTGAGCCAACACTCTGGACATTCTGCAAAGATCTGTGCAATTGAGAGGCATGCGGGCTGACCAAATATGTGAGCCAATACTCTGGACATTCTCCGAAGATCTGTGCAGTTGCGAGGTATGGGGCTGACCAAATATGTGTCCATGGACACTGAAATGCATTTAAAAAGTGCCGTATGACACTTTCTGAGTGCAGAGGGTTTGTTAGACGTGCGTGCCCTACTTAAATATGCCCCCTGTACTCAGTAGTCTTCATGTCCATTTAGCCTTAGCAGTAGTGCACCTTCATGAATATGCAAAGCATGCTGCTGTTAAAGCTAAGGCTACACGGACAAAATACACTCCGTGTAGGAATAGCACTATTCCTGCACGGAGTTTATTGAATCCTGGGGTACATCTATGATGCATAAATGTTTCGAATAATTGATTTGTAATATTTATTTTGTAAGTATGAATTCAGAAGTACATATAATGCAAGAAATAATGTAATTTCAGTACACCAATATGGCACAATCCATATCAACAAGATATCTCAAATGTCTTACCATTTCTTGTGTTACACCAACTTAATGCCTTAGTATCAGTAGACAGCAAATGTAAAAAAAAAACACCACTTTATGTCATTATACTGATTGCTCACAAGTTTCCAGAACCATTTCCTAAAAATATTTTTTCTGAATAAAGATATAATAAACATTAATAAATGTACATAAAGATTTCTCTGATGCATTACATTGAGTCAATTTATTTTCTTCATTCCTTGTTTGTATCTCTACCTTCCCTTTCTCTTTTACTTATTTTAATTATACATTACCTTATCATTCTTTTATCTTTTGTCTCCCATTTATGTTATTTTTTTTCCACTGGTCCAGAATTCCTAGGAGTATCTCAACCATGTTCCTTCCAGTTCAGGGAATGTTCACCCTCTGCCAGTCCAGGGACATCCTCAAAGGGCTGGAAAATGGCACTGGTCCTGTAGACACCCTGGCACAGTGTAGCCTAGTAAGCCCCAGAGACCATGGATTCAGGACTTGGTTGAGAATGCAGTGAAGCATGCAGTGGAGAGACATCTTTAGCCAGTCCAGGATGCTTTTCAGCAGGTTCAGGGCTCACTGCCCAGGTCAGAGTCAAGCACTGTGGCACTGTAGGCCTCTACCACCTCAATTTTAGGGTCATCCATTGTAACACCATCAGACAGTGGAAATGTTTGAGGTCCTGTGGACAAGGTATGTTCCTGTGATAAACTCCTCTTCACCTCCCTTCTTCTCTAATCCTCTCTCCCAGACCATCTAACCTACATCCTACCCAAACAACCCTTTTACGTAAACTAAAATGTGAAAAATAGGGGGTGTATCTGCAACTAAAATTGTAGTACACCTCCTTTCCCACCTTCTCCAGCACAATCCTTTTGATGTGCTCCTTATGTGTTTCTCTCTTTGCTATGTCTCCCCCCTTTTTCAATCTTTCATATCTTCCCCTTTCCACACTTTTAAAGAACCAAACTGGGTGTCCATGTAAAGATGCCCCTATAGAAGCCCTTTATATTTTTAAAAGTTAAGATGAATAGTTGTGCTGAGTGCCACAAATTGACAAATTTATTTATTTTTTTTTTGTTAGTTTAGTTTATTCAGAGAAAACAGGCAAAGATGTCAGCAGAGGATTACGGCAAGCTGACAAAGAACCAGTAGGCCAAGGTGTGTGAAGCCAAAGGACTAGTTTATGCCATCCTGACTAAAGAGGAAATGATTTCAGCCTTAGTTGAAGCTCAGACCAGCAACCAGGAAGGCGACCAGTTTGGTGATAGGGATGTGCAGCCATCAGAAACAGGACAATTCACCTTTTCTTTAGAGGACTGAAAAATCCATCTGAAGTTAAACAGATTTGAACTAGAGGCCAAATGCATTTGGAAACAGAATCAGCAGAGAGACTGTGGCATTTGGAGGTCAAAGTAGAACCAACAGAGCGACTGTGGCATTTAGAGGCTGGAGAAAATGAGAAGCAGGGTTAATATGAGAAGGAGATGCTGACTCTTTGCCTGGGTCATGGAGGCAATGAGGAAGGGAATAACTGAACCCCAGAAACAATAAAGGTCAGTTAATTTCTTCCATAGTTTACAGAGGGTGATCATTTTGATAGTCTTATTCATATATTTGAAAGGGTATGTAAACAGTATAATGTTGACCAAGGGCTCTGGGTAAGGTTTCTGACCCCCTTACTCCATGATAAAGCTGTAACTGCTGTTTCTAAATTGTTTGATATTGATTTGTTAAAGTATGATAAAGTAAAGAAATGTTTACTTGAATGTTTTGCGTTACTTGAAGCTTAACAGAAAAAAAGTTTTTTAAGCATAGACAAAAGGTAGATGAAAGTGTGTGTGTGTGATTATATTGCTGAGTTAAGCACTTATTTTTATAGGTGGGTGAGTAGGTGTCAGGTCACCACTTTTGAAGGGCTGGCAGACCTTTTAGTGAGGGAACAAGCCCTTATACTTTGCCTGAGGACACAAAAATCTGGTTGGCATACCGAGAGTGTAACCGGGTAGATGAGCTGAGGAAAAGGGGGATCTCTACTTATCCAGAAATAAGTACAGAGTCAAACCACCATGGTCCTGCCAAATAAATGTCCAGAAGATATGTAAAGATGCTCCTAGTATGCTTATTCTGGATCTACCAAATCATTCTATCAGCAAAGAGCATTCTGAAGACACGCCCCTGTCATCGGGAGTTATGCCTCCAACTGCTGATGTCGAACTTACATCTCTTGACCCTCTGAATGCTACGCAAGCTGTTTAGGCTAAAGCTGGAGCTCCTTCAGTGAACAGTCCTTATACAGATGATTTTTTTAAGGTTAGGAGCCCATAGTAAAGTGAAGGAAATGCCTAGGCTTAAAGATAATGGCAATATTTCCTTGCCTAGCCCTTTTATGGCTCTACCATTGCCCACCAGGCTGGATCTACCAAATCAATGAGACAACTCTCTATCAAGAGATACTTGGAAAAGGAAAGCCTCCAAGGAAGGATGGTCACCAGTGAGATGGAATGGTATGAAACCTTTTCTGAACAAGACTTAGTGTATAATTTATCAAATTATGCCCTAACAGCAGCACAGCTATCTGTACTTAACAAAGGTTTAGGCTTTGCACCAGGCAAGAAATCCAATGTAGATGATGCCATTTTAGATATCAAACTATTTGCATGCAAAGTTATGTTTGAAACTCTGGGGTAAATGTCAGAAACAGGGTCCTTATAAACCGAGTGTTTATTGTGCACCTCTTGCAGCGTCTATTGAGCCTTTTGTCAAATTATGTGAAAATTATATTTTTGCATCTTCAGACATTTTTAAGCCAAAGTTTTGTAATCTAAATACTGATGAAAACAATGCTTTGCAACAACTACGAACTGAACCTTCTATCAGTATTAGGCCTGCTGATAAGGGAGGTGCAATTGTTGTACTGAATAGATCTGATTACTTAACTAGTATGTGTACTATTCTGAATGATGTTTGTACCTATAAGAAGGTTTTAGAGAAATATGTTAATAGATATATTACTAATGTGAAGAATGATCTTTATTATTTGTTGATGTGTGGTCTTATTGACCATGATCTGTATGAGTCCTTAACCATTGAGAATCCCCTTATTCCTACAATACATGGGTTGCCCAAAATTCATAAGGACAGTTGCAAGCCTCCACTCCTCCCCATTGTCTCAGGGCACAGCTGGGTGACTGAATCTCTTTCCAAATATGTTGAACTAAAACTTAAACCTGTACTTAGTGAGTCTCTATCAATTTTAAGAGATACTGAACATTTTCTATTTAGTTTATACTCCTCTACAAATGGTGTTGTACTTGATAATGTTTTTCTGACAATCTTGGACGTGAAAACTCTTTTCACTGTTATACCTAATGAAGTGGGTATTGATGCAGTCAGGTGGTTTATTTGTCATCATGGCCATTTCTCGCATAACATGATTACTGTTATTTGTACTTTGCTAGAGCTCATTCTATGTAATAACTGTTTTGTGTTTGAAGGTCAGTATTATCTGCAGCAAACAGGAGTAGCCATGGGCACCCCCTGCGCCAATGGCTATGCCAATTTGGCTTTGGAACAGTGAGAATGAGCATGTTTATAATGATAATCCCTATAGACACTTTATCAAGTACTATGCTAGATTTGTTGATGATATTTTTCTCTTGTGGGAGGTAGTGAGGAAGAACCTTTGCATTTTGTCAGAACCTTTGCATTTTGTCAGATATCTTGAAAGTACTACAGACTATCTAAGGTTTAGTCTAAATTACTCTTCCACATTTATTGACTTCTTAGATGTTACTGTATTAAGAAATACTGTAGGCACCCTTGAGACACAGATCTACAGGAAACCCTGTTGGAGGCATAGTTTACTCCATCGGTCTAGCATGCATCCTTCACATATTTTTTCTAATATTCTTAATGGCCAGTGTTTAAGAGCCTCTAGGCTATGTACCAATGATGTGGCTTTTCAAGAGACTATGTATAAAATGGGTGAAGGCTTTAATGTTAGAGAGTACTCACAGACCTCAATAAACAACTCCAGGATGACTCCTTTATTGAATCGATGCACTAGAGGTGCTCCCTATTTTTCTTCAAATAATTACACTACGAATAAAAGACAGGTTGGTTTCCCAGGATATTTTTTAAATATTCTAATAATATACAACATTACTGTAATTTTATTAGAAAAAACTGACCTGTTCTTTTAGCAGATGAAAATGTAAGACGGGTGGTGGGAGATTATTCCTCATTTACATTCAGGAATAACATGTCACTTAAAAAGCTTTTATGTTATGGCCCAAGGTCTGTATGTCCCACACCCTCAGGGAAGGTTGGTACCCTTCCCTGTTAAAATTGTAAAGCTTGCTCTGCTATTTCTCCAGATCCCTGTTTTACACACCCTGTCACAGAACATGTTTTTACACCTAGATTTGTGGCAACATGTAGGAGCAGGAACTTAGTTTATCTTGCTGCATGCTGTTCCTGTAATGGTTTTTACATTGGTAAAACCACATGCAAGCTGAGGGAATGAATTCTTGAGCATTTAGGAAACATACACAATCAGGTTATATCTAATGCCCTAGCTATTCATGCCTTATCTTATCCAGGCCATAGTACCTTTTTGTTTAGGGTTCTGCAAGTGCTGCATCCCAGCAGAAGATGTGATTTTAACAACACTGTTGAACTGTATGAACTAAAGTGGATTATCTCTATGAGGGCTTATGAACCTCCAGGCCTTAACAGTGGCACTTCTCTTATGCCTGCCTTATTAGGCAGAAGATGATGTAAGATGATTTTTGTTTTTTAATTGGTTCAGTTTTGTTTCTTACTGATTGGCTGAGTACTTCTTTTAAAAATATGTGGTTTTTATTTTCATTTTGAATTTGGTTTGATGAAGCAGTAACCCAGCGAAAGCGTTAACCTTTTATCAATAAACTGTTTGCTGTTTTATGTATCTTCTGGACATTTATTTGGCAGGACTGTGATGGTTTGACTCACTCATACTTATTTCTGGATTTACTGCTTTGTTTTGTGAGTCTCCTTTAGCAGTTGGGATAGCTTATATATATATTTTCAAGGATCTCTACTTAACAAGCAAGGCATCACTGCACAGGAAGGGGATACCCAGTGCTGCACATGGATTAAAGGAACCAATGGTGGGCAGCCTAAACCACCACAACAGAGTCCACCAGTAACAGCGGAAGCCACTATTTTATTTATTTTACATTTGTTAACCGGGCTAGTCTAGCTGGATATATATCCATTTTCAGTGGAGGCCCGGGGAGAAAAGCTCCTCACAGATATACAAATATGTAAACATATTGTTACATGTTAATTAGGATTAATAAACCAAATGAAACAGGTAGTTATTACATATCAGAGATCAAAAACATGTAAGAAAAGTACAGTGAACATAATATAGCTTAAGAAAGCTAAAACAGATATAATACAGTAATTATTATGTACAATAGTCCACATCAGGTTAAAGAATTTAAGCAATAAGTTTATTAGAGTTTAAATAGTGTCAGTCTTAATTACAAGACTAAGTATTTAAATGTTTGGAAGTATGGTTAGAAGAGGAAGAAACAGGGGTAAAAGGCAGTTGTTAGTCAGGGTTACTACAAGGGCATAGCCAGTGCCTTTGGAGGTATTTTTTTAGTTTTTGTTTAAAGAGTGGCAAGGATGTAATTAGTGTTAGTTCACTGGGTAGCAGGTTCCAGTTTTTTCCTGCTGTGTTAGTAAACAGAGAGTCACCAGCTGTATTATTAGACTTAGTTAAGCTTGCAAGGAGTTTGCTAGAAGAGTGTAAGGAGTTCAGATTATTATATGGGAGTAAGAGTTTTGAGAGTATAGGGGTATTACTGGGTTGGTAAAATATTTTGTGGGCAATAGTGAGTTGGGGGATTATCAGATGGTTTTGGAATTCCAGCCAGTCTAGTTGCCTAAGATTAGAACAGTGATGAGTTCTGAAGGGATTGCCAGTAGCGAATCTGGCAATATTATTGTAGGAAGTTGCTAATTTGTTGAGGTTAGTTTTCTTAAGGTTGGTAAATATAGGTGAGGCATACAGAAGAGTTGAGATTAGATGGGAGTGAGTGATCTTGGCTCTGACTGTTGAGGTTAAGAAAGGTTTTATTCTATATAAGGATCCTATTTTTCTGTTGACTATTTTAATGGTGTTGTTTATATGGTGATAAAATGAGAGATTTTTGTCAATGGTTATTCCTAAAAGTTTGGTGGTAGAGTCAGGGAAAATGACAGTGCCATTATTTGAAGAGATTGAGAAGTCTAGGGGGGTGGACCTAGTAGTGGGTGTGAAGAGAAGGAGTTTTGTTTTTTTGGCATTAAGAAGGAGGCAACATTTGGTAAACCATGTTTCTACAGTATTAAAAACATTTTGAGTAAGAGAGTATAGTTCAGTCGGAGAGGTTGCTGAGCATATTAGTGTGGAGTCATCTGCATATTGAATACAGGTGGCTTGAGGAATTGCTACATGGAGATCATTAATAAATAAGGAGAAAAGAAGTGGTCCAAAAATGGAGCCCTGAGGGACCCCGATGGTGACAGGTAAAAAGGAAGAAATTTGATTTTCCCAGTGAACTACCTGTTGCCTATTGCTGAGGTATGACCTAAACCATTTAATGGCCAGAGAATCAAAGGAAAGAGATTCAAGAATATTAATTAGGAGGGTATGGTTAACCATGTCGAAGGCTTTAGAGAGGTTGATGAAGAGTACAGATGAGAGGATGTTTTTGTTGCGGTTACTATTGATGGTCTCTGTAAAGGATAGGAGGGCAGTGGTGGTACTATGTGATGGTCTAAAGCCATGTTGACAGCTTGCTGTTAAGTTATGTAGAGAGAGATTATGTAAAAGTTGTTGGTGAATGCATTTCTCCATAATTTTTGCTAAGGGTGATAAAAGAGCAATTGGCTGATAGTTAGTGTAATCATTGGAGTTCCCACCTTTATGTAAGGGGATAATATGGGATATTTTCCAGATATCTGGCATGGTTCCTTCTTGAATTGTCCTATTTATAAGTGTAGAAATAGGGTAGGCAATTACTTTGGCTGCTTTTTGGAGATATTGGGAAGGAAGTTCGTCAGCAGATGGAGTACATGGCTTAAGTTTATGAATACATTTGTAGATGAGAGAAGTAGAAATGGGTTGTAGTATGAATTTCGAGGAAGAGTGTGGTAAGTTGATGGGAAGGCTGGAGTTATCAGAGATAAGTTGCCTAGCTAGCGATTGTATAGTCTCAGTGAAGAAAGAGTTAAAGGTATTGGCAGTTTGATGGGGAGTATTTGGATCTGCATCAAGTGGGGTGGGTATTCGGGAGTTACCTGGGGAAAGGAGGTTATTTATGCAAGACCAGAACTTTTGTGGATTATTTTGATGAGTTTGTTGAAGTTTGCAGTAGTAGTTTTTTTTGCCTGTAAGTATTGCCTTTTTTGTACTATTTCTATTTGACCCCATACCAAATAAATAAGGAGAAAATAAGTAGTCCAAGAATGGAGCCCTGAGGGACCCCGATGGTGACAGGTAAAAAGGAAGAAATCTGATTTTCCCAGTGAACTGCCTGTTGCCTATTGCTGAGGTATGACCTAAACCATTTAATGGCCAGAGAATCAAAGGAAAGAGATTCAAGAATATTAATTAGGAGGGTATGGTTAAGGCACTAGTTCAGGTACACAGCCAGGATCAAGGGTTACATGTTTTAAATGTAACCAGTGGGGACATGTATCATATAGATGTCCAGGCAAAGTGGGGAACAAAAGGTGGGGGAGCTAGCAAGTGGTAATGACAGTATGCCAGTGGTATGTTGTCTGGAGACACAGAGGTACGAAACTATCACCAGAGGTTAAATCCTATATTAGTGGATGGAAAACACGCCTCTGCTAAGAGAGATAACCATTGTGAAGCCTGCAGTGGTTAAAGAGGATCAGTACTTGCTTGGGTAGTTAACTCCAGTCAGAGCTTTAAGAGGGACCCCATACCAAATCCCTTTGGCCAGGGTTCACCTTGACTGGGATGGTGGAAAAGGAAGCAAGCAAGTAGGTGGGTTTGAGGATATACCTGCAAATGTCTTGATAGGGAATGATTTTTATAATGCAGTACATTGTGTGCATGCTGTTACAAACAGTCAAGCTTGAAGACAGGTATGTGGATCTGGTAGCCTAGGGGAGATCCAGAAAGACCTCAGATCTGAATTCAAGGCTAGTGAGGTGGCCATTACAGGGAAGGAGCTACCCTGTAGCAGTGAGCCTGATGGTGAGCCACAGCTGCTGGTAGTACTTGTGTTCCCTTGAATAGGGTGACTGCAAGCAGAGGTGAGTGCCAGTAGTCAGGGTGACAGTGAGGCACTGCTGTCAGAGGATACCTGACTTCCTGTGGAAGGGAAGCTGAGAAGAGTTACAAAGATAGAGTTGAGACAGGCTCCAGTCTCAGAACCTACACTGAGAGGCTTGAAGGAGGTAGCTAGGGTGGTACCTGGATTCTCAAGGAAAAGGGGGGGGTCTGTATACTGGAATAAAGGGTTAATGTATAGAAAGTGGACCCCTGATGGAGGGCTAGAGGGTGAGGTAATACAACAATTGGTAGTGCCTACTGCCTACTATCTGATCCTTCAAACCATAACCCATGACATTCCTTTTGTAGGTCATATGAGCATAAAGCATACCAAGAGACATATTATGCATAACCTTTACTGGCCTGAGATTGCAAGGGATGTAACAGGGTACTGCAGGACCTGTGAGCAGTGCCACAAACTAGGCAAGGCAGGAGACAAGGTCAATGCTTCTTTGATGCCTTTGCCTGTGATTGATGATCCATTTCAAAGGGTAACTATGGATATTGTGGGGAATCTGAATACCCCAAGTTCCACAGGGAAGAAGTATATCCTGGTGGTAGTAAATTATTCTACTAGATACCCTGAGGCAGTGGCTCTGTCCTCTATCGAGGCACAGAAGGTGGCAAATGGTTTGTTAGAGATTTTCAGCAGAGTAGTTTTCCCAAGGGAAATACAGATTGACAGAGGTGCCAATTTCATGTCAGACCTGCTGGCTTGTCTGTGGAAGTGCTGTGCAGTGAAGCATCTAAAAAGCACCCCCTATCATTCTCAGACTAATGGTCTTGTAGAGAGGTTAAATTCTACATTAAAGACAATGCTACAGACATTTGCAGACCAGTTTAAAGAGTGAGACAAATATTTTCCCCATCTGCTGTTTGAATATAGAGAGGTATCCCAGGAATCCACAAGTTTTTCACCTTTTGAGTTACTGTATGAGCATAGTGTGAGGGGACCTTTAGATTTGATTTGTCATGAGTGGAAGGGTAAGTGTGTATCCCACAAGGTGTCTGTTATGGCTTATGTCCTAAACCTCAGGATGAGGCTTAGAGAGCTCACAGCCTTGACCCTGGAGAACCTGACCTTACAGGAGCCGGACAGCAGAAAATGGTCTGGTATGACATGAATTCTTGAGCCTGAGAGCATGCTGTGGGACAGCAAATTATGGTTCTCATTTCTGATAGACAAAACAACCTGCAGGCAGCTTGGGAGAGACCCTTCAAAGTGGTAAGGAAAGTCAGAGATATTAACTACATGGTAGCTCTGTTAGGCAGGAGGCAGGGGTACAAACTGTACCATGTTAACATGATGAAACCTTACCATGATAGGGAGGCCCTGGTGCTGAGTATTTCAGTAGGAGCCAGGAGAAATCTGAGGGGGATCTATGGCTACATCGACCCAGCCAGAAAAATGGCAAGTTCCTAAGGATGAGCCTAGGTTTGCAGACATATGACATGACAGTGCAGCACTGTAGTGGGGTTAGCAATGGCAATGCAGATGAGCTCTCAAGACAGGGTATGGGTTAATGTACTCTCAGATAGGCTCATTCCTCTCAAGCAACATTTCTCAAGGGTCACTTGAAAAACTAGCTTAAGTCTTCAAAGGGGGAAGAGATGTGACGATGCGAGGTATTGTCAGCTATGTCAGGAGAAGTAGGGATGTGGATGTGTAACATATGACAGTAGATAGCTGGAATTTGTTAAAGAATTCTATGTCATTTGCATATCAAACTGATTTGTACAGATGCTTGTTTTGAAAAATGTATTTGTAATGCTGCTTGTGTTAAAAATGTACCAACAGTGTGCCCTGCTGGACAGAAAAATAAATATGCATATATTATTGTAACTGTTTGAATGTGTATGTTTTAACAGAGGATACTAGAAGAGAAGAGGATAATCTCAATCCCCCTAACTTTGAAAATAGTTTGAAATTAAATTACCTGGTTTAGGCCACAAAGATTGTATCTTACAGTTCTCAATGCAGCCAGAGACAAAAAGTCTTTACTAGGAAGCTTTCTGTATTGTCTTTGGGGTGAACTAATTGCTACTCTGGAAGGGTGGAGGTTTGAAATTGTTTTATGATTTCCAGAAGCTGCAACAGATCTGAGCAAAACTCTATGTGTGTGTACTATTGACGCATATGTGCTTAATCCTAGTAGTTTCTAGCAATGGGGGTAGCATGGGAACCAAAAGTCAGATGACCAGATGCATGTTATGTCATTCTGTAATTTAGGACAAAAATGATGTTTAATACTAGAGGAACCTGACAGGGAAGGACCCCTCACCTACTTCATCTTGTCTTGCTCTAGTAAGTGACCAGGGAATAGTAATTCTTTTGATCACTCAGGAAAATATAGTGAGAATTAGTTAAGCACTGTTTTCCTGTATCTGTGTAAATCTATTTGTGTTATTGTAATATTTCCTGTGACTGAAACTCTGGTGTTTACTTTAATTGATATTTAGTATTTTCATGTTATTTTGTTATTTACTATTAAATATATTTAAATTTTTCATTGTGGCTGGTCTTTTAGAGAATATTTTAATCTCTGTAAGTACTTAGATATATTTGGTGGCAGCTCTGGCAGCTTCTGAATGCCTTGCTGTTGGCCAACCATGTATTTGTATTAATATTAATTTCACTCAGTATAATTGGGTACTCTTGCAAGATCCTTAGAGTAGCTGGCTTTGGAGTGTCTGGTGGCAGTGTAACTACTTTATAGTCTGGGCAGAAGGGGGCATAGCTAGTAAATCTGTGCCAGCCTTTCCCAGATGTGTCTGAGTGTGCGTGTGTGTGTGTGTGTGTGTGTGTGTGTGTGTGTGTGTGTGTGTGTGTGTGTGTGTGTGCGTGTGTGCGTGTGTGCGCGTGTGTGCGTGTGTGCGTGTGTGCGTGTGTGTGCGTGTGTGTGTGTGTGTGTGTGTGTGTGTGTGTGTGTGTGTGCGTGTGTGCGTGTGTGTGTGTGTGTGTGCGTGTGTGTGTGCGTGTGTGCGTATGTGTGTGTGTGTGTGTAAAAATCAAATCTCAAAGAATGTGTGTGTCAGCTGTTTGGAGCAGGGACAAAAAGCACAAGTTTCATATAGAGGGTGCTGGAGAACTTGGCTTGGACACTTGGCTCAAGTCTCAACTCTATAGCTGCACCAGTGGAGAGTCTTACTGGGGACCTGGAAGGAGACAGTTAGAGAAATCCAGACCCCAGACTGAGTGTGTTCCCTGTGTACTCTTAAGATGAATTGTGCTTGATGCAGAGAGCTGCATCTTGAAATAATGGGTGTATCCATTTTTGTTCCAAGTGAACGCCCCTCTCCAGTGCCAGTGGTGAGGATTCCGGCTCCTTGATTACTGGCCCAGAGTGGGGACCTCACAATATGATTACTAAAAATACAAAGGAAGTGAAGTCAGGCTTTCTGTGTGAAGATAACTCACTAGTCACAGCTTCCAGCTTTCCTTTCATGGATCACACTATAGGTTCCTTTCTTCCCACATCTTGAGGATTGTAGTCACAGGGACAAGTCAAATACACCTGCTGTTATCTAATATATACTCCTAATCTGAAGAAATGGCTGTAATCTTTTTACTGATGTTTGTGCTCTTCAGTTCCTTCTTCTCCTTATTGCACAAGATTTGTAATATTTTCTCGGCATCTAAGTATATATGTTTGGCTGTCATATGGGTATAGGGGTCAGAAAAGAATCCTTAAATTATTTTATCATTTCATTATTTTTCTGCTTGTCACCACCTTCAATTAGATTTTTCACAGGCACACATGTAGCAGATATTCTACTTGCACGTTGCTGCTTTTATATTTATTACAAAATAAAGCAACAAGAGGGCTGCTCAAAGAAACAAGGAAATAACAAAAATAACGGAAGTACTTAAATAGAAAGTAAATTAAAATAAAATACATAGAGTAAGTGATTTTGTCCTTAAAAAGGACATCTTCAAATTGTATATGGAAGCAGGAAAGCCACAGCAAATAAAATGTACCCTGGTACATGACATAAATTAATCAATCAAAAACTTTTCAAGTTACTGACCCAATGTTTTTGTTTAAACAGCTTTAAAATTAATTATTTCATTAATACAATGAAAAGTAAAAGTACCAGGTCTGACTTGCCATCTGCATTCTTTAATATCCAAAAAATTCTCAATACTTCAGCCTCTGTCATCAGTGACAACTGTGTCTAAAACTGAGAATAAAAATGTGTTGGTAAAATTACTTTTTTGTATTTTAACATAAGGCATTATTCATATCTCCCAGGTGTATAGCTCATATATGCTTGTATATTCTTTGCTATAATTTCCTGGCTGCCCTGCCTATATAAATTGCAGGACACACAGATCAGTGGTTATTTCTGAAACATGTCAGTGGCTGTGGTGGCAGGAAGTGAAGTGTGCAAGTGCATTGATACTTTAGTTACATTTGGGCATTTACGTGAGACAGGACATACATATATTGTATGTAGTGTCTAGTGGAAAAAATGTGAGAACAATGCCATTGTGTTGGAAGATGTGCCTCCCTAACTTTTTTTCCACCAATGTGCAGCTTAGTGTGGAAAGATTTAAGCTGGGGAGCAGCAGTGATAACCTTTGTATGTGGGAGTTCCCATACATACAGAGTTTGTTCCTTTCTGTTTTGTTGAGGTGCTGGTTTAAAACTGATTTGTATTAATCTCTGATTTCTTTGATCAGTTTAAGTTTTGCATGTTTTGTTGACTAGTGTGCTATTGTTAAGTGTGTCATCTCAGGTATAAAAAATTATGAATAGATCACTTTATATGACCAATCCTTCAGCATAAAAACAAACCACATAAAATCTAAGGGGCTGTCCTCTTGCTTAGCCAGTAATCCTGGAGATGTGCACATGCTACATTATTGATATTTGACAAACATTTTTAATTCAGGCAGTGTACAGCCTCAAGAGTTGCTTTGTGAGCTACTAACCAGGGATTAAACTTTTCTCCCTGCACATTTCTGAGACTACTTTTTGATTACAGAGATTAAAATGTTGACATCATTTTTAAGAAATGTTAAACTGTTATAGCTCTTAAAATGAGATTTAGATTATTCATAACTCAAAAGAAAAAAACGTGTTTCCATGCTCTGAAATGAGCTTCTCTGAATGACGTGTCTAGGGTGAGGCATATTCTAAATCATGCCCATTGGCTGTTGTCATCACAGGCTTAACTGCTACAGCATGAGGGAAAGCTTGCTTTTGGCCTTGCATCAAATGCTCTAAATGGCTTAGCTGTGTCAAAGAATTGTAATACAGCAGCAGACAATACCAGCTTAATGGGCAAGGTTACAATCATTCCACTGTTTCCTGAAGATTGAACCAAAATATAGGCTGTATCCTTATAAAAGGATTACCTAAATACTGCAGGACAAATTATACAATCGCTGTCTACTCTCGTGACATCATTTATGAATACTATGACAGTTATTGCATAGCTAAAACTATACAAATTGTCTGAAGTAAAACTGCAGTAACACATGGTTATTGTGAGTAGAGCCATTAAACGTGAAATTTCAGATACTCAGTAAAGAAAGCTGAGCTCATTTTCACCACTTGTTTAACATAAGAGTACAAGAAAGGGTAATAAAAAGTCTAGTTTAAAGCTCACAAAGTTATGATCATCACTCCATTCGGTGCACGTATTAATAGAAAAATAAGAAACTTTCAACACAGACATAAAACATTTATATGAAACTGACAATTGATTTAATTAGTTTGTTGAACTGAAATATGGTTCCTGCTATTCACAAATGTTACCTGATCACTCTGTCATATCCTAAGCCTGCATCCATTGTAAGAGCTAATATACCACTATGACTTTCAAGCATTATGGAAGACTAAAATGGTTGGATGTTGTGATTTACATCACTAACACAAATAATGGGAGTGCTGTTCTCTGTGGATCATTTTCTACTGTGCCCCAGCCTGATGTCCTTTGTCAAGTCCTGTAGTCCATAACTTAAAGCATGAAGGTCATAAACTTATGCCAGACACACACACACACACACACACACACACACACACACACACACACACACACACATATATATATATATATATATATATATATATATATATATATATATATATATAATATAATAAGTATAGTAACTACTAAAATAACCCGCGGTGGTGGTGCTGCAGTAGCGTTGTCACCTCACAGTAAGATGCTGTCCAGTTCGATTCTCAGTGAGACCGTCTTCTGCGTGGAGACATGCGTGAATGGGTGTACCTTCATTCAAGGTTGTGCATCAGGCCTGGCAAGCCAGTACGTAAAAATCAACTGCCAATCATTAGTGGACCGGAGTTCCGCTGTGGCGACCCCTAACCGGGAAAAGCCGAAAGAAAGAAAGTAACTACTAATAGGTTAGCTAGGGTGGGGCAAAGGAGGTAACTGCCCAATATGCAAAGTGTTAAGGGGCACTATCTCTGATCCATCATCCTGATTTCCAATCACTCTTTAATGCATACCAGTCAAACATTTGCATTTGATTTGCGGTCAGACCTGAGAGCTGTACTGTTCTGTGTCTGGTCTAAATTGGGGCAGCTGTTTGTTAAATCATAACAAGCAGTTTTCTTTCTTTCTTTTTTTCTTTCTTGTTTTCTTTTTCAGTAAAACCAGAGCACTGTAGCACTCTGTGTGTGGTCTAAACTGTTCATAGTCAGCAGATTGCTAGAGTTTAAAAGTAAAAAATATATATTTTTTAATTAAAACCTGTGTGCTGTAGTGTATAAACTGTAGCAACTGAGCCTCATGTTCCTGATTGCAGAGTTTTTTTTTTCTATTGAAGAGCTGGGACAGAAGGGAGGGTGCATGTATCTAGCCACCTGGTTGGTGTGGCAGTGCAAGGAGTGGTCCTTTTTTTTTCTTGCTTTTTTTCTGCTCTTCCATTGAAAAGCTGGAGTAGAATGGAGGGGGAGTGTATCTATCCACCTGACTGGTGTGCCAGTAGATGAAGAGGTGGACAATTGGATTTCTCCAGTTTTACAAATTTTGCTCTTCACTTGAAGAGCTGTAGGATGGGGCATTAGTTTGCTGGCCTAGTACAGGGTGCTGGTTGAGCCATCTGTGCCAGTGTGCCATTATAGCACTCTGTGTGTATTCTAAACTGTCCACAGCAAGCAGTTTGCTAGAGGTTAAATGTAAAAAAAATGTTTTTTTTTAAACTAAAACCTGAGTGTCTTTTGCTCTTCCATTGAAGAATTGGAGCAGAATGGAGAAGTGTATCTGAACACCTCACCTGGTTGATGTGCTAGCAGATGAAGTAGAGAGCAAATTGGTTTTCTGTACTTTTGCAAATTTTGCTCTTCACTTGAAGAGCTGCGGAGGTGGGGGCACTAGCTTGTTGGACAAGCACAGGGTGCTGGTTAAGCCATCAATGCCCTCTGGTCTGTATACACACACAGACACACACACACACACACACACACACACACACACACACACACACACACACACACACACACACACACACACACACACACACACACACACACACACACACAGAAAACACACACGCACACATCTACAGGTTTGACCACAAGTGCAGTAAAGAGAGACTGGGATTTGCTGATCCTGCCCTTACAACACTTTGCACTCAGGGCAGTTGACCCTCATATATTTAGGAAGTTGATAATGTCCAAAAGAGCCAAAACATTATCGGCTTCCTAACACTTGACAATTAAAATGGAAACACACGCACCTGGATATACCATTCAAATCAGATTTAAATAAAAAACACCCTCCAGCTAAGGTATACAACCTCCATGGTCACATAATAGGAACCACAATCAATCCTCTAATGCACTGCTAAGTTGACAAAACTCAAATCAACTTTAACACCATTTAATTTTCCCTGCACTTGATAAGAAAACAAAGTCATATAGCATGTATAATGTATATAAATATATATATATATATATATATATACACATATATATATATATATCTATATATATCTATATATGTATATATATATATATATATATATATATATATATATATATATATATATATATATATATATATATATATATATATATATATATATATATATATATATATATATATATATATATATATATATATATATATATTATATATATATATATATATATACATATATATATATATATATATATATATGTATATATATATATATAGACAGACACACACACACACACACACACATATATACATAAAGAATATGTATATATATATATATATATATCTATATGGGTTCCCTATGTTAGAACGACAGCTCAGAAGATCGACACTCAAATCACCAACGCCAGAAGAACGAAACTTCAAAAACATGAAAATTCACATGCCCAACAAACCACAGTCCCGATACTTAACAAAACAAAAAGTTCACGGTTACACACAACACACACACAACACAAGCACACCAACAACCTAAAAACCTACACTACACCTTACACAAAACTATCTATGCACTAACCTTAACCCAAACCCTAACCCTAAGTTCCGACACTACCGCACACTTACCTTACTCGCACCCTAAACCCTAAGTCCATCACTATTGCACACTTACCTTACCTGCACCCTAACCCTAAGTCCCTCACTATCGCACACTTACCTTACCTTACCCACATCCTAACCCTAACTCCCTCACTATTGCACACTTACATTACCCGCACCCTAACCCTAAGTCCCTCACTATCTCACATTTACCTTACCCGCACCCTAACCCTAAGTCCCTCATTATCGACACTTACCTTACCTGCACCCTAACCCTAACTCCCTCACTATCGCACACTTACCAGGTTGCACTCACAAGTTACCCCTGTCGGTGTTTTCGCTGCCGTGATTAGAACTTGTTGATCATCTGCTTCATCGGTCTTCTGGCATCGGTGTTTTGCGTGTCGATCTTCCGAGCTGTCGGTCAAACATAGGGAACCCAGATACATACATATATATATATATATATATATATATATATATATATTTATATATATATATATATATATATATATATATATATATATATATATATATATGGGTTCACTTCAAAATCGTAAAAGCTCAAAATCCTGAATCTCAAAATCCTGAACTCAAAATACTGAAAACTCATAATACCAAATCTCATAATACTGAAAAACATACAAGACACCAACACTGACTGTATTGCAGCAGAAATACATACAGAAACAAAGAAAAGATAAACCATATCAGTCTAAACCAACTATAAGCAGGGGGCACCCCCACACCCTCTGCTACTTAAATAGATCAACTCCAAGATCTCACTTCACTACACTAAGATGAGTTATGTTGTAGTATAGCACATTAAAAGGGAACATGACTAAGGTTATGACAGGCAGTCATGAAGCATGTAATGGTATGTTTGCCATTTTCTTCTGTGAAGTGCGATCTCAGAGATGATATATTTAAGTAGCAGGGGAAGCGACCCTGGTTATAATTGTAGATGAGTAATATGTTTCTGTATATAAACTATAAACTGTTATAAACTAAAAGCATATTCTGCAATTATCATAACTTGTAACTACATCACCAAGCTCTGCTTCTAGCCTGATGTCTCTTACTTTTAATTGTCTGTCCATGAGAACTGTGAGTTCCTACTAGTGAACACTACTAACCCATTGTATATAATCACTTTGTTTTTATAATTGTTTGCTAACTTCTGTGTAATCTATGTAAGTTTGTCTATGTGGAGCTTTTCTCCCCGAGCCTCTGCTGAAAATGGACATGTATCCAGTCGGACTATCCCGGTAAACAAATGTAAAATAAAATAAATAAATAAATATATTTCTGCTGCAATACAGTCAGTGTTGGTGTCCTGTGCTTTCAGGATTTTGAGCTTTCAGGATTTTGAACTGAACCCATATATATATATATATATATATATATATATATATATATATATATATATATATATATATATATATATAGTTTTACTATCATAATTTCAAACATGTTTATTGCGAGTACTCACGTACTCGAAAAACATTGTCGGAACTTATAGCAAGCGAGTAAAAGAAAGAATGAAAAAAAATATGTCAATAATTCAAAATCAGATTGTTGACATTTTTCGAACATACCACCACATCCGGTGTCATGCAACACACATTTTGCAGAGGGGGCAAGCCCCTATGCACCCCCTTTGTGGGGTGCTGCATCCGCCACATCCCCTGCTACTTATATATACAAACTCTGAGATCGGACTACAGTGAGGGAAAGGGTACATTTCCTGATCCCCACTATAGTGCAATCTCCACTCAGTATGCCAAATTCACAACAGCAAATGCACTATACCATTCGCTGTTGTGCAATCAGCATTTTTTTTTGCACATACAGACCTGTGCAAACTTACTTTTGGTTATCCATTGTCGCACACTTCAGCCGCAACATTTTGATGGTATACCTAAATATATATATATATATATATATATATACACACACACACACACACACACACACACACACACACACACACACACACACACACACAGGTTCATAGGTGTGTACTAGGCTAATTGCCCTGGGGTCTTTACAAGTCAAGCCATAGGATTACCCTGGCATAGTGCCACCTGACCTTAGTTCCCAGTATCTCTGTCGAGTAGAGCCACTGGAGTTATCCCCAGGGTGAATTTTCTGTTTCCCATCCACTCATCAAGATTTCTCTTGAAGAGGGTCAGTGAGGTGCTCTGCTTGACATGTATGGGAAATCTGTTCCATAGCATGGGCATATTGCTCTAGATATAAATATGTATAGATATGTGAATGTATGTTTGTGTGTTTGTGGTCATGTGTAGGCAGCACAGTGAATGGCATTATCAGCTCACAACAAGAGGTTCTCCAGTTTGTTCCCAGTTGGGGCACCTTATGTACAGGATCTACATCATCCCTGTGTTATGTGGGTTTTCTGCCACATTTGAATGACATGAGGCAGGTGGGCTGGCAATTTCTAAATTGTACATAGGTATGTGTGCATATATGTATATATATATATATATATATATATATATATATATATATATATATATATATATATATATATATATACTATCCCTGTTTTCTGCCGCCTACAGACTTTGGAGGGGAGATCTATGCCTGGCATGCAGGGCATTATCAGACTCAACTCTGATGGAATTCCTGCATATCCACAAAACAAACAGTACCAGAATTACCCATACTAAAGACTTAAACCTTGCCTGTAATATAAATAGGACCTGCTGAAGAGACAGGTATGTATCCCAGAGACTACCCTGTGTATGGAACAGGCTCCCCATCCATGTAAAGCAGAGTTCCTCCCTAACCCAATTCAAGTGCAACATGGACAACTGGATGAGGAACAGGAAATTCATCCCTGGTCTGGTACCTATGTTTCTAATAGACAAAGGCAACCTGTAAGTTGTTCATCTCCCAGGTCCTGCTTGTAAATGTTTCATCTCTCAACCCCCTGCTTGCACTTCTCAAGGGTATCAGAACTTGTCTGAGATTTGGGATGCATGGCTAGGCTTAAAAAGGCCCTTGTGGTCATTAGCCTAGTAAATACCTATGAACCTATGAACCTATATACATATATATATATATATATATATATATATATATATATATATATATATATATATATACACACACACATATATATATATATATATATATATATATATACACACACATATATAGATATATATATATATATATATATATATATATATATATATATATATATATATAGACATGACAATCCACTCCTGTTCCCCCTTTGCCTAATAAACTGTTGATAGTGGCACCTGTTCACGGGCTCATAAAGAGGAGCCAGCTGTGACTCATAAGTGTGGTTTAATATATGTATATACTGTCAAGTCTTTAAAAACCCTGGAGTCACAAATATATAGAAAATCACATGATTATTTGAAAAATCTAATTAAAAGATGACTCAGTTTGAGTTAACTCTCAGTGGAGGGAACTCCAAAACACAGACTGCATGCCACATGGCCTCTCCAGCAACAGGGTGTCAGATAAAGGTTGCAGCTGCTTGAACTCAGCCTTCACTTCAGCTTAGCAAAGATCTTTGCCTGAACCTCCTTCAGGTCTCAACTACAACAGTCTGAAATGGACCATCCAACCAAGTTATGAGTGTCTACTCTGCTTTGCCCTGTGATGATCCTCTGACTCAAGGATCAAATACCCTCACTATTTCAGGCTAGAGAACCATCCTCCAACAGTTATCTTACGAATTCAATCAATTGTTTAACTAGATTGCTGTGATAATTTTACAGACACAATCTATACTCTTATTATAAGACATATCGCCCCATTATTTACTGGTATATATTACAGATTTCATCTTTTCCGGCACAAACCATTGGTTTGAGACTTATACACGTGAGTTGCTACACCTAGACAAGCTATCCTCATCCCTAATAACCAGTCTGGGTGTGTGGGTGACAGTGTATTAAAGGGATTAAAGGGATTATGCCTGCAGCAGAGTTTTGTATTGCCATCTTGCTGTTTACTCAAATAACATCAAGAGGCATGGCCAGTCACTGAGCTGAACTAGCCTCTGCCTAAGAAATAGTATATCCCACAACAGAAGACCCACTTTATAGTCAAGCGTTATCTTTTGATGGTCAAGCATTTCTTCTCGCATTGTTTAACTTTAATCTTGTGTGGTATATATGGTGCCCTTCATCTTGGTTATCTTGGAATAATACAGTTACCAAGGCTACCTGTGAGGCATTCTTCTACAGAGTAAATTATTTAGTAACATCAGATGTTACTAATACTGGTTCAGAATATATTAATATTTTATCATGACTATTCAGAACACATTATTATTATTATTATTATTGTTGTTGTTGTTGTTGTTATTATTATTATCATGATGATCATCATCAGATTTATTCATACCTCTCGACCTGCAAACATCAGAAATTTAGACAATGGCTCTTGAAAAGTATGTAAATCTGGCTGAAAAATCTGGATAGCTAATTAGCATAAAAGGTGCTCACATAGTAGCATAACCCCTGCCATTTTCGCAGGATTGTGAGGAAATCACCATTCAGAAATACAAGTTTAAAAAAGTGAGACTGACAAATTAACACACAATATAAGTATATTTTACAGATAGCATGACAATACTGCAGGTCCAAACTTACATCTCAGAAATAAGAATAAGAATATGATAAACCCCTCTGGCTGATGAGAACTGCAAAGGAGCACAATAGTGAAAAGAGTGAAGATTATCACAGTCAGGACTACCTGCTTATGGTAAATTTTATCTTCCAACAGAAGAAATGGGTGATGGCATCATAATTTCAGTGAGTAATCCCCACTAACTCAGGGAAACTATGGTTATCTTTCCCAGGAAATCAACCTGATTTTTAAGATGCATCGCCTACTAATTTCACAAAACATGTTCAGTTCCCATATTTGTCAGATAAGTCTTTTACAATAAAATAAATAAATAAAAATCAAATGGCACTTGTAAAATAATACACTAAAAAAACAAACAAAAATGAAAAAAAAAAACAAACGTGCACAGCCTATATTTTAAATGGTTAAGCGTTTTCATCTTTTTTATTCATACAGACTCACAATATATACAACCACAGTCCATGTCTATAGTTCAGTTTTTAAAACTGCAGTTTCTACCTTGCGGAGATAAGGCTGGGGAACATATTTAGAGTGTTTCTTTTCAGAAGAAAAACATAATAGGTTTCCATTTGAAATGTAAAAACAAATATAGATACATATATAGCTATATATCTACACAGATACACACACACACACACACACACACACAAAGACACATACACAAACACACACACACACACACACACACACACACACACACACACACACACACACACACATATATATATATATATATATATACAGATATATATTTTTTGGACAACTGTTAATCATAATAACTCAGTCTTATTTATGCTTACCATACATGTCATGCCACCTGTCTTCTTGCTTCACTCCAGAAGCATTCTGTTTTATGAATGGTTATATTTTTATTTTACATATACCACAATGTAATGAAAACCTACTTACAGGTCATAAACAGAAAAAATATGAACCCCCAACATGAATACAATGTTAACATCTGCATATTTCAATGAATCCGTAATAACTATTTGTCTGATGCATACAGTAAGATGACTCTATACCCATAAACAAGCTCATATCCATTAGAATCAATTCACACAATTTCCATCAGTTGCAACTACTTATAAGTAAGATTTATGTTATAGAGTGGTATTACTGTTTATTCTCACTCAGTCAGACCACCATCGCTAACTCAATAGTTAAAAAAAAAAAAGATAAAATAACTATTTTCTCCATGCTCTGCATAGTGTCCATGGATACTAGCATAATAGTCAGTCTTTTTATTAAAAAAATAATTCAAACAAAACATCCTTCTCAACTAATACTTACCTCTCAGTGCCTGCGGTCACAGCTCTACTGATATTGCAACAGCACACTACTGATGCAGCAGTTAAAATAAAACAAAACAATAACAAGAAGAAATAATTGTAAGCATAGATGGATGGAATTTAAAAAACTTAATTGCAATGTCTTCCTCAGTTCAGGCTTGCCTCTCGCCACTTTGCACAAATAGCAATATGCTGGCACAGGTCAAACTGTAAAAAAAAAATCACAATTGGCCATGTGAAAGTTTGTGGCACCCTGTCACTTTAGTGCAAAATTCTGTATTTTTATTACAAAGAAGAGACAGTTGAGAGGTAATCAGTATCTGCCTCCAAAGGTTTCTCCTTTTGTGAGATTTGTTAAAGAACAGACAATAGTTGCAAAATTAGGTCAATGTTTTCTACAGTAATCCAAGGAAACCTTTCACTTGTCTTTTAGTGGGTGACACAGGAGAGTTTTTTAAAATCTTGATTTTCCGTAGTTGTTTTTCACCACACTCTTCCTCTAAAGTATCCCTAAAATACTTGGATTCAACCATGCCTAATTTCCTTTTCTTTTCTTAGCATTCACAATTTAGCCAGCTTGTCTTACAGATTCTGACAGCCTGTACTTTTAGTATGTGAGACTCCCAGTTGTCAGAATAGGCAACTATGTGACCCAGGTATGCAGCAGCATATTGTGAGCAGGGCTTTAGTATATTGCCCATAAATCTCTGAAGATGGAGCTCTATAGAGTCCAAATTGAAGCACTGGGTAATGAAATGAACCTGCAGAGGTTATGAAAGTTTTTTTTTTCTTAACTGCGTGGGAAAGCAGTATCTTCCAATACGCTTATGTTAAGTCTAATGTTATTCACTATCTTGCGTTTCCTAGACTCTCAACCAGGTCATCTATTCTGGGCAGGAATAGCTATCAAGCTTTGAAATACTATTCAGTTTTCTAAAATCATTACAGAATCTGATGTATCCATCATGGTTTGGAATTATCAGATATTTCCACTTACTCGAGTATTCTTCTATTATTCATAGTTTGAGCATCTTCTGAACTTTTTTCCTAATTAGTCCTAAGACTGTGGTACTCTATAAGGGCTTAATCTAACCCTCACTCCAGGTGCTGGCTCAGTGTTATATCCATTTAGTTCTCCCAGTTATTTCATAGTACAGGCCTTTATGTCTCCCAGTCATTTCTGAGGATACCCTTTTATGTCTCCCAGTCATTTCTGAGGATACCCCTTTATGTCTCCCAATCATTTCTGACAACACTCCTGTATGTCTTCCAGCCATTTCAGAGAAAAGCCCTCTATGTCTTCCAGTCATTTCTGAGGATACCCCTTTATATCTCCCAGTCATTTCTAAGAACACCCCTTTATGTCTCCAGTCATTTCTGACAACACTCCTGTATGTCCTCCATCATTTCAGAGAATACCCCTCTATGTCTCTCAGTCATTTCCGAGGACACCCCTCTATGTCTCTCAGTCATTTCCAGAGACACCCCTCTATGTCTCTCAGTCATTTCTGGAGACACCCCTCTATGTCTCTGAGAACACCCCTTAATGTATCCCTTTTGTTTCTGAGAACACCCATTTATGTCTCCCAGTCATTTCTAAGAACACCCCTTTATGTCTCCCAGTCATTTCTGACAACACTCCTGTATGTCTTCCAGTCATTTCAGAGAATACCCCTCTATGTCTCTCACTCATTTCCAAGGACACCCCTTTATGTCTCCCAGTCATTTCTGAGGACACCCCTTTATGTCTCCCTTTTGTTTCTGAGAACACCCCTTTATGTCTCCCAGTCATTTCTAAGAACACCCCTTTATGTCTCCCAGTCATTTCTAAGAACACCCCTTTATGCCTCCCAGTCATTTCTGAGAACACCCCTTTATGTCTCCCAGTCATTTCTGAGGACACCCCTTTATGTCTCCATTTTGTTTCTGAGAACACCCTTTTATGTCTCCCAGTCATTTCTGAGAACACCCCTTTATGTCTCCCAGTCATTTCTGACAACACTCCTGTATGTCTTCCAGTCATTTCAGAGAATACCCCTCTATGTCTCTCACTTATTTCCGAGGACACCCCTTTATGTCTCCCAGTCATTTCTGAGGACACCCTTTTATGTCTCCCTTTTGTTTCTGAGAACAGCCCTTTATGTCTCCCAGTCATTTCTGAGAACACCCCTTTATGTCTCCCAGTCATTTCTGAGAACACAACTTTATGTTTCCCAGTCATTTCTGAGAACACCCCTTTATGTCTCCCTTTTGTTTCTGAGAACACCCCTTTATGTCTCCCAGTCATTTCTGAGAACACCCCTTTATGTCTCCCTTTTGTTTCTGAGAACACCCCTTTATGTCTCCCAGTCATTTCTGAGAACACCCCTTTATGTTTCCCAGTCAGTTCTGAGGACACCCCTTTATGTCTCCCTTTTGTTTCTGAGAACACCCCTTTATGTCTCCCAGTCATTTCTGAGAACACTCCTGTATGTCTTCCAGTCATTTCAGAGAATACCCCTCTATGTCTCTCACTTATTTCCGAGGACACCCCTTTATGTCTCCCAGTCATTTCTGAGGACACCCTTTTATGTCTCCCTTTTGTTTCTGAGAACAGCCCTTTATGTCTCCCAGTCATTTCTGAGAACACCCCTTTATGTCTCCCAGTCATTTCTGAGAACACAACTTTATGTTTCCCAGTCATTTCTGAGAACACCCCTTTATGTCTCCCTTTTGTTTCTGAGAACACCCCTTTATGTCTCCCAGTCATTTCTGAGAACACCCCTTTATGTTTCCCAGTCAGTTCTGAGGACACCCCTTTATGTCTCCCTTTTGTTTCTGAGAACACCCCTTTATGTCTCCCAGTCATTTCTGAGAACACCCCTTTATGCCTCCCAGTCATTTCTGAGAACACCCCTTTGTCTCCCAGTCATTTCTGAGGACACCCCTTTATGTCTCCCTTTTGTTTCTGAGAACACTCCTTTATGTCTCCCAGTCATTTCTGAGAACACCCCTTTATGTCTCCCAGTCATTTCTGAGGACACCCCTTTATGTCTCCCTTTTGTTTCTGAGAACACCCCTTTATGTCTCCCTTTTGTTTCTGAGAACACCCCTTTATGTCTCCCAGTCATTTCTGAGAACACCCCTTTATGTCTCCCAGTCATTTCTGAGAACACCCCTTTATGTCTCCCAGTCATTTCTGAGAACACTCCTTTATTTCTTAACAGAACTGCTCTTGAGAATGATTCCTACAATGATACTTTAGGTAGAGAGTCTCTGGTCTCTCCTCTATGAATTTTAGCTTATAAGCTGACCACAGAACATTCTACTTCTTTCCACAGCTTTTAGTAAATGTGATGTGATAAATTTGCTGTACGATTCTCTTTTGTAGTTCACTGTAATTAATCTTTCAGTCACATCAAAAGAGTCTTGCTTCATAGCCAGAAATGTGTTCTCTTGGGAGGCTACTGATACTAATATCTACATTGGCTAAATTTTCTCAGTTAAGCAGTCTTACTGTAGACTTGTGTTGCCACTCCTAGGTCTTGTGAATACTTTTACTAGGGGCATAAGATAGAAAGTGAGAGACAAATTGTATCACTCTCAACTCCCTGGTAGACTGTAATGTAAAGGGTGTCGTCTGCAGTATGTGTGCAGACCACTCATGCAGTTATTATGACTCCCACGTATGTCATATGTGTGATATCTACCAATGGTTTGCTGAGAGTTGATTTTCTCCTGAGGTATCTAATTGGTGACGCTGGATATGCCATGGAACTCTGGTTGATAGCATCAATCAGAAATCCACAGAATGAAAAAAAAAATCAAGTCTACAACAGTGCCCTACCACAAATCAGGGTCATTGTGGAATGTGTGTATGGGCTACTGAAAGCATACTTTCTCTGCCTGGAGTTGGTGTCCTGTAGCATGACCCTGCCATATGTGCTAAAATGTTTCCATCATGTGCAGTGTTACACATTACCATACTTAGGAGGCAATTACAATAGAGGGGAGCAGATTGATAGGGGACAACCCCAACAAATCAGGCATTGGAGGCTGAGAAAGTTGAGGAGTCACGGGGGATCCTTCAGCAGGGAATGAACATGCTGTCTGGAGGTGGGTATAATATGCAGTGGTACTGCCAAAGACGCCATAGCTTGCACGTAGCTTTGGTCCATATGCACAGCATACACACTACAGTGAAAGTGATGCATACTAATACAACCCCAGGCAGTGCTTACCCATGCATAGAATAACCACACTATGCATTTGACACAAGTAAGAAAGTGTACAGGACAAGGTACACCTATCATCATTTGCACAGGTGTGGTAGTTAGCACAAGTTGGCAGTGTCTTTCACACTTACTTTATTAATAACCCAGATGAAATCAGTCAGTCTATATCATGACAGAAAACATATTGCAACAGGTACCTTATAGCTTTAAGTTAAAACCATACTAGAGTGTTTTAACACAGAATACCCCAAGATGAGAATGTTATCTTGTGCCTCAGTCTGGTCAGAGTATGATGTTTGAGATGCGTTTTGTATGAGCATAAGTACATTTTAAACACACACACATTCTAATGACCTACATTTTATCTTTTTGCCTGCTGACATTCACTCAGGAATGTCTTTGTAACATTTTTCATGCTGCTTTCTCTTTAAATATCTAAAGGCATGTTTTATAATATCTCCAGGCTGATCTAGCCACCAGTTCACTAGTTATTTGAGGATTACCCAGGCTGTACAATCTAGTTGCCTTATCCTGGTCAACTACCACCAAAAATAATACATTTTTCAATAGATATAAGTGTGATGTTAGGGGAAAACAGGTAGGCATCAGCATGTCAAAAAGAATAAAGATCTACCCTCATGAGTTACTACTGAAAGCATACATTTTCAGGAGATATAAATGTGACATTATACTAAAAGGCACATGTCATCATGTCAGCTAGAATAAATGTTTCGCTTTAAAGAGGTGCTATGATTTTGCAGATCCTCTTAAGTAAATACATTTGTCACATTTGAAGCTAATGGAGTTTTAATTTTTAATGACTTCTGTAATCATTTTGCACTTAAGCATTTTAGCACTTTTGATGCAGTACTTCCTCGGAGTGACATTTTGTGTTATTTGTTATGGTCATAAAGAAAGAGTACAAAACAGTGTGTGCCTATATGTATCTCTTTCTCTGTATACATAGTATATATATATATATATATATATATATATATATATATATATATATATATATATATATATGTGTGTGTGTGTGTGTGTGAGTGTGTGTGTGTGTGTGTGTGTGTGTGTGTGTGTGTGTGTGTGTGTGTGTGTGTGTGTGTTGTATATATAAATATAATTATAAATACATATATATATATATATACATATATATATATATATATATATATATATATATATGTGTGTGTGGATTTACTTCACATTATCGAATACTTACTTTATCAAATCCCATTTCATCAAACGTCACTTCATCGACTGTCATTATATCAAACTCCCGGAACTACGAAAAGGAAACCCCGGGAAAGGAACCAATCAACCATCAAGACAAAACAACAAACAGAAAAGCAAAAAAAACACTCCAAGTGGGGGGCTTTGCCGCCACCCCCAACTAAATATACCAACTCCGAGATCGCACTACAGTGGAGGAAGGGCAAAGTTCACCATGGTGGCCAAGTGTTTCCTTTCCCAGGGTTCCTTTCCATAGATCTGGGAATTCAATATAATGAGAATCAATGAAGTAAGGTTTGATGAAATGGGATTCAATAATGTAAGTATTCGATATTTTGAAGTAGAACTATATATATATATATATATATATATATATATATATATATATATATATATATATATATCTAGGCTAGACTTAAAAATATTTTAAAAAGTATCCCAGTAGTGATTAATTCACCAGACATAAGTTTGTTTTTTATAATGTATCTGCATTGACCATCAAACTATGTTTCCTCCCCTCTGGACGGTCACATACATGCAGATTTGGTTGCAATGAAGTGAGTGTTGTGTACAATTCTGGATTAATATTCTGCTAAAATAAGGGCTTGCTCATCTGATCAGGGTTGAGTCTTTAGTCAGCAATGAGAGTACCTCTGTTAGAATTCTAGAGCTAAGCTCAGAAGGACTATGAAGAAAGAGTAGATCAGGTGGCTGAATATTAGCTCTCAATTTTGAAAGGAGGGTGTGGGACATTTCAATTGACTGGCAGCTAATCAGTCTGTGATATAGGACTGGTAGGAAGCCATGGAAGGGTGTAAAAAGTATGCATGTTCCCATCAGCTACTGATGCCTGCGTGAAGCCACAGGGAAGCATTACATTGCTGCTAGCATTTAAAATCATACTCTGCATGTATTGTGATGATTATCAAATAATGAATCTAGACAGCCTCCAATCACTATGTTTGAGACATTTATGCTATGATCCTCCTGGACAGGAGTAACCATCAGGTATAAGGGTACAGTGATTCAGCTGACAACCATGTATGTTGGAAAGGGGATTTATCAGAGGTAGGGGGTCATTTGGAGCATCTATGAGCAGGATAAAATGGACAAGAGATGCCTATCTGGCATGCAGTGCACTTGTTTGTAATTCAGGTAGGGGGAAAGAGGAGCACATCTGAAGTAGGGTTGAATAGCTACATGTGTGACCCAAGTAATAGAGAGAGGGAGAGAGAGAGACAGAGAAGACACCCATCAAGTGTACACTGGTGCACTTGTGAAACAGTAAATTGAAGATAGAGAGAGACAGAGAGAGAGAGAGAGAAACATTTCTCTGTATCTGTAGCCACCTAGCCATGCATCTCTACCTAATAAAGATACATACAGACACACACATATATATAATGAAGTTATATAGTACATATGTATATTTTTTGTTTTACATACAGACACAGACACGCACATGTACACACACACACACACACACACACACACACACACACACACACACACACACGTACACACACACACACACACACACACACATGTACACACACACACGCACACACACATGTACACACACACACACACACACACACACACACATGTATATACACACACACACACACACACACACACACACACACACACACACACACACACACACACACACACACACACATGTACACGCACACACACACACACACACACACACACACACACACACACACACACACACACACACACACACACACATGTACACACACACACACATGTACACACACACACACACACATGTACACACACACACACACACACACACACACACACACACACACACACACACACACACACACACGCGCACACACACACACTGGTTCTTTTCACTTCTAAGTGATTGCCCCTTGCAAAAATGACGTTTAAAGGAGAAGAGCAATCTTCCAGATTTGCTCTGCTCCTAGGTTTTCAGTCCTTTTTTTGGCTTGACAGCACTCGTCATTTTGAGTGCTGACATTTCAACAGGCAGCCACCACTAATACACAAAAAGACTTACTAACACGTAAAACTTTACAAAGAAATCTAATAGTAATTATACAAACTGACCATTTATAAACCCAGCAAATGATTTTTATATAAATACCAGTCACTTTACAAAAGAAAGATTACTAGATTTTTATTGTTCCTCCTATAAGGGTTACAAATTATTTTATGAATTTAATAGCATCATACTTGGTCAAACATAAAAAAGAATCCTTTGAATTAGCTCACTTCCTTAGTTAACAAACAAACAATAAAAATAATATAAAATAAAAAAAATGTAATTTTGTACTTCTGCATGATAAGTCATTACCTTCAGATGCAGTCTGGGATTAGTTTGCATTTTGTCCTTGTGGCAGTGTACATTTCCTTAAAATAATGTAAGTTAGGGTTTGAAAAACAAAAGAAATCCCCTACGTTTGTATTGCAAGACTTTTCTTTCCAGCTACCACAACAAAGGTATTTAGACTCACTTGAATTTAATACAAGGAAATATTTCTGTCATTAATATTTATTTATTTAGCATTTCTTTACCGGAAAAGTCCGACTGGGACAGAGCCCATTTTCAGTGAAGACCTGGGGATAAACGCACTGTATAGATACATTGCAGATAGCATAGTTTAATCAAAATATACATTCAGATTTCAGCTACCTGCTTCATCCAGTTGAGGGTCACAAGAGAATGGACATTATTCTGGCACTCGGTGGGCACAAGACAGGAAATGATTTCCCTAGAGGATCACACATGCATGTATGCGCACACACTCACACATGCTACTTAACCTATGGGATGTCTTTGGGATATGATGGAGGATAAGGAGACTCTGTAATCAGGAAATCTACATTTAAATTAATAAGGACCTCATAAATTACCCCCAATTTATTTCATCTTTTGTTTGTACAGAACTGTGCCACTGAGTATAAAATACTTCATTAAACTCTAATTCCTTTTCCCCAATCTGACAAATTCATGTCATCTAAAGTTTTAGTTTTCTAAAACAAACTAAATGTGGAGAAGCCCAACTAAAACTCATGTTGTATGCACTGTTCTACAAATTAATGTCATCTTTAACATTGTTATACTTTACATGAAAAAATATCTTCCTTTGTGATTGGTTTAGAACATAAGAGCTGAGTGCCTGTCACTGAATCACAGATAAATCCTGAATAGCAGAAGACCTCCTGTGATACTTTTTAAATTAACGTGGTATTCAGGTATTTTTTCAGTTAAGCCAATATTAACATACAGAAGTAATAGAGAATTGCATTTTAGAACACTTAGTATATTGGTTCATAGCAATACATCATGAACAGATACAAAACAGACAAAATATATCCTTCCCCCCCCACACACAAACACACTCTCTCCCAAACATGTATACACACCCACCTCCACCGTGTGATGAAAACTGTATGTGACCCTTTGTTCTAGCTTCCTTCTGAATATTTTGATACCATGACTAAGCAATACTATAGAGTAAGATATGTGTATAACATTTCTGAAGATAGGAGATACTGCCAGCACAGCTAGCTGGAATTTTGTAAATACGTATATGTCATTTGTGAATATCAGACTGATTTATACAAGATGCTTGTGTTACAAATGTATTATAACTGTATATCAAACTGATTTGTATAGGTGTTTGTGTTGAAAAGGTATTTGTAAAGTGCTTGTGTTTGAAATGTATCCACAGTGTGCCCTACTGGAGAGAACAGAAATGTACATGCACTATTGTAACTGTTTAAATATATATATTTTAGTAGAGGAAACTGGGAGGTTAACCTCAGTCCAGCAAACTGTAAAATATATCTGAAATTAAACTACTTCACTGGCTAGGTCATAAAGATGCTGTCTCACAGGTTTCAATGCAGCCAGCGACACAAAGTCTGAATCACAAAGCTTTCTGTATTGTCTTTAGTTTGAATTAATTACTGCTCTGGAAATGTGGAGGTATGAAATTATTTTATGATTTCCAGTAACTGCCATAAATCTAAGCAAAAGCCCTTGTGTGGGTATTTTTACAGGTAGGTGCTAAATCCTGCCAGATTCCAGCAATGGGGTTTGCATGGGAACTAGAAGTCAGATGACCAGAAGTGATGTCATTCTGCAAGCTATCCCAGAAGTAATATTTTTGATATTATTGTAAGAAGTCTCTTAGTGAGACAGCGCATTCTGTATTCTGTCTTGGGCCTGACAACAAGAAGGACCATTCACCACATCATCTGCCTTGCTCTATTAAGTAAGTAGGGAATAGTGATCATCTTAGAGTTAGGAATATAGTGAAGTTTAGTTTAGATATTGTTTTTCTTTATTTGTCTGAGCCTGTCTTTCAATGTTATTTTAAATATTTCCTGTGGTTTGAACTCTGATATCACTATGAATATATACTTAGTATTTTCTTGTTCTGTTATTGTTTATTATTAAATATATTTAAACCTTTCATTGTGGCTAATCTTTTAGAGATATTTAAGTTCTGAGAGTACTTGCATATTTATTTGGTGTCACTGTGTGGCCACTCTTAATAGCCTTGCTGTTGGTCAAACTACCATTTGTATTAACATTAATTTCATTCAGTATATTGGGTACCCTTGGAAGAGCCTTAAGGTAGCTGGCAAGAGTGTCTGGTGGCAGTCATAATAACCTTATAATTTGGGCAGAAGGGGGCATAGCTAGTAAACCTGTGCCAGCTTTTCCCAAGTGTGTGTGTGTGTGTGTGTGTGTGTGTGTGTGTGTGTGTGTGTGTGTGTGTGTGTGTAAATCAAACCTCCAAGAGTGTGTGCGTTAGCTACTTGGGCAGAGACACAAAGCACTGGTTGGACAGAGAGTATGCTGGAGGTCTTGGCTTGGACATTCAGCTGAGATCTCAACTCTGTAGCTGTGCCAGTGGGGAGTTTTATTGGGGATCTGGAGAAAGAAGGAAAAACAGCCCTGGACTGACTGTGTGCTCTTAAGGGAAATTGTGCTTGATTGTGCTTGATGCAGAGAGCTGCATCTGGAGATACGGTGTGTGTACCTGATGTTCATCGTGTTTCACTGTTGCAGTCATTACACTTGGGCTATCCTGCTGGCAGGCTACCCGCAGTCAGCATGAATTCCAAAGTCTAGGTCTGGCGTCGGTTGTTGTCACCTCCTCCCTGACGTCAGTGCGCCAGGGGTATAAAAGATGCATCCAACGCCATTTCCTTCAGTCTTTCTTGCCGTGCGGTGCCCGAAGCATAAGCAGTTCGCAAGTGCCGGTCGGCCGACTCTTGAGATTTTCAAACACGAATTTCAGATCCAAAGTCTTCATTAAAGCTAAGTACCCCTTTGGGGAAACTTTTTCTTGCTCCAGTCCGATGTCAGAAAAAGTTAACTTGTGGGAAGCAAATACCTCATAAGGATTTTCATTCTTACTGCATTCCTTGCCTAGGCCCTGATCACAAAGTTGCTAGCTGTCGGTTTTGTGCTAGATTTAACCAACGCACTATTAAGCGTCGGTACGATTTTGCCTTTCATAACTTTGGCCGAAGATTCAATTATATAATGCCGTTGGAACAGCCGACGACCGGAGTTTATAAAAAGCGCAAGGAAAAAGAAAAGGACAGGCATCCTAGGTCCAAAACCGACAACGAGGGTTCCGCTAAGCCAGTTGCTGGTTCGCCGGTTCTCAGTGAGGCTCTTTCACAGCCCCTGGCACCTGCTACCTCAGAGCCACAGGCCACTGACGACTCCCACGTGGAGCCAGCTCGGCCTTTGGATACTCAAGGTACTGGACACTCAGAAACTATTCCCTCAGATGGGTCCGGAGCCGCTGAGCAGGCATTGGCTTCTGAGGGTGTTTTCAGACCTACACAGTTATATGTAAAGCCTAATTCAGCTTCCAAAGCAAAGACTAAAGCAGTTCTAAAGACAAAGAAACAAGTACAGCATTCTCCTGGACAGACTACCATGCCTGAAAAACAGATGCTCAAAATGGCCGAAGACCTAATTACCTTGATCAGGGGTTCCCATCCCCCTCCTGACAAGAGGCCTAGGCAAAAGACAGAATATGAATCTTCTGATCAGGTTTCCATTTCCTCTGACTCCTCTTCTGAACAGGAATACTCTCTTCCTCCTTATGAGGATTCTGATGCTGAAGAATCTATCCCTTCAGCCTCACCGCCTGAGGATTATTCTTTTGGGGAAACCCTGCATACCATGAGGGAGCACTTCCACTGGGAGAGCCAAGACTACTCAGAATCTAAGAAAAGTCTTAGAGATTTTCTTTTACTACCTCAGCACAGGCCTTTGGCTATTCCTCCTGTGTTAGACATTGTAGATGATGTATTTTCAGAGTCCGGACTTTCTCCTGACTCTTTACCTCCTACCCCTGTTAAACCAGACAGATACTACAGGGTTCCAGATTCACATAAATTTCTTTATAAAAACCCTGCTGCTGACCCAGAAACTATTTCTCAGGGTCCCAAAGGGGTCAAGGCTTCTACTGCAAAAATCCCTATCCCCTCTGATAGAGATTCAAGGGCACTAGACAGATGGGGAAAAAAGGTTTACACTTCTACTACTTTGGCTGTGAGGGCTTTAAATTGTCAATTTCATATGCTTAAATATCAGCAATACTTAATGTCACTGCTAAAACAGAAAATGTTGTCAAATTCTGATTGTGCAGAAAATAAGGAAATGCAGGAGTTATTGCATGCAACTGAACAAGTGGGAAAGCATACATTGCAATGTGGTTTTGATTCACTGGAGGCCTCTTGCAGGGCTGCAGTTACGGGTTCTGTCATTAGGAGGCATGCTTGGTTAAAGGAACAGAATCTGCCTGATCATGTTAAAGCAAAATTATTAGATGCTCCATTACAGCATGATACCTTATTTGGTGTTAAAGCAGAGGAGGTGTTGAAGAAACTGGAGGACAAAGCGAAATCTATGCAAACAGTAAAGGATTTCTTACAGGTACAGCCACCCAGATTTAGCAGGAACTGGCCTACAAAGAATTGGTCCTTTCCAGTGTCAGACAGGCCACAAAGAGGCAGATACAGATGCCCCAGAGGCAGATCCCAGCCCCAGGGCTCATACAGGCCTAAACAGTGGGGCGCTTCTACCTCCAAAAGCGGAGAAGACAAATCACAGCCATACAGGAATTAGTCCCAATGACTTTCCCCTGCCAGCACCAAGCACTTATCTTTTGGCTGCCCCCTTAGGGGGAAACTAGCACTTTTTTCTCAAAATTGGCACATGATCACCAAGGACAAATGGGTCTTGAATATACTATCCCAGGGCTACAGGTTCCACTTTCACACCCTGCCAAGGGCAAAAGGTATGCCAGACCTGCCACACAATCAATGGGCAGAGGCACAAAAACAAGTTTCATCCCTCATGGACATGAGGGCCATTCAGCAAGTACCACAGCAAGAGCAGGGACAAGGATTTTACTCAAGACTTTTCTTGGTACCCAGAAAAGACAAAGCCTGGAGACCAATACGGGACCTGTCTATTCTAAATACATTTCTGGATGTTCCAAAATTCAAAATGTTGACTCTGCAGCAGCTTCTGCCCATGCTAGGCAAGAAGGCTTGGCTTGTAACTTTGGACCTAAAAGAGGCATACCTGCATATTCCAATCAGACAATCTTGCAGAAGATACCTCAGATTCATAGCTGACTCAATGCACTACCAATTCTCTGCACTGCCCTTTGGCTTATCTACTGCACCCAGGGTTTCACAAAATGCCTGGCACCAGTAATGGCATTTTGCAGACAAAGAGGAATTCAAATATATCCTTACTTGGACGATTGCCTTATTCAAGCAGAGAACAAGGACATTCTACTAAAGCATCTGGCTTTTGTAAAAAGATTACTAATTTGCCTAGGGTACACAGTAAATGAAAAGAAATCAAAACTAGTACCCTCTCAAGAGATAATATTCCTGGGTGCAAGCTTAAATACAACTGCCCAGATGGCTTATCTCATGCCAGACAAACAAAGGCAACTGACTTCTTACTTCAAAATGTTGGCAACAAAGACTCAGTTATCTGCAAGAAAAATTCTGCAGGCTTTGGGCTTCATGGCATCCTGCATTCTGCTAATTCCATATGCCAGACTGCATATGAGGAAATTACAATGGTATCTAAAAAGTGTTTGGACTCAACATTGCCTGCAACAGGAGTTCCGATGGTGGGCACAGGCCTGTCACCACAACAAGGGACAGCCATTCACCCTACCCACAGCCAGGCAGTCAATAACAACATATGCTTCAGATTATGCCTGGGGAGCCCACATGGCAGGAAAATGTATTAAGGGCACGTGGCCCACAAGCCAAAGGCATCTTCATATCAATCAAAAAGAGATGCTAGCTGTTCAGAATGCCTTGACAGCTTTCAAGGATCTACTCCATCCAGGACAACTACTGATAAGGACGGACAATACTACAGTCATGTGGTACATAAACAAACAGGGAGGCACTCATTCCTACCACCTCTGCAGACAAGCCATGACTTTGTGGGACACAGCATTGACTTATCAAGTACACCTGCAAGCACAATTCCTGCCAGGAAAGAAAAATATTCTGGCAGACGAACTAAGCAGAAACCTCACGGATCCCCACGAGTGAAAACTGGATCCACAAGTCTTAAGCATGATAATAAAGAAATGGGGATGTCCAGACATAGATCTATTTGCCTCCCCTCACAACTGCCAACTACAGAGATTCTGCACAAGGACTTATCACAAGCAAGCATGGAAAGTGGATGCTCTATCATTCAGCTGGAAAACCCTAACAATATATGCCTTTCCTCCTCTGCCTCTCCTACCCAAGGTACTCCTAAAGGTCAGACAAGAGAAGCCAAAAATGATTCTGATTGCTCCAGACTGGCCCCACCAGCACTGGTATCCAATCCTAAAGAGCTTGTCTCAAGGCCCAGCCTGGACATTGACTCTAATTCCTCATTTACTGACCCAACGAAACAATCAGATCCTGCACAGCCAACTCAGAACCCTAAATCTGGCAGCATGGTGGATAATGTTGCCATAAAGAACACACCTCTCTCTAAAGCAGTGATGGATGTTATTTTGGAGGCCAGGAGGCCCAGTACCAGAAAATCTTATGCAGAAAAATGGAAAAGATTCTGTGCTTGGAACCAGACACAAGGAATTGACACTTTTGTACCAAATATTCCTCAGATTTTACAATACCTAACTGAGATGCTGGACAAAGGCCTATCCTTATCATCAATTAAAATCCATGCCTCTGCCATTTCAGCTCATTACAATACGGAACCACCAATTTTTCACATCCATTGCTAAGACAGTACCTCAGGGGGGCCAAAAACATAAGACCTCCAAGGAGAGCACCAATACCTGCATGGGACCTCAATTATGTCTTGGAAAAACTCACACTGCCACCTTTTGAGCCAGCCAATATAGCTGAAATAAAGTTCTTATCTTGGAAAACAGCTCTGCTCCTAGCAATAACCTCTGCAAGATGAGTCTCAGAGTTACAGGCACTCATGGCTGTGGAGCCTTTTATCATTTTCCATCCAGACAGGGTTTCTCTGAGGACAAACCTGACATTTATGCCTAAGGTAATGTCCAGTGTGGCCCTTAACCAAACCATTCATTTGCCTACCTTTTATCCAAATCCACAGAATAAGGGCGAGAGACTCCTGCATTCTTTGGGCATACACAGACAGCTGCACTTCTATTTGGACAAAACTAAAGCTTTCAGAAAGACTGAGCAACTCTTAGTAGCATATGCTGCAGGAACACAAGAAAAGGCTATCTAAAAGCAGACTATTTCAAAATGGATAGGCCATTGCATTCATTTCTGCTATTCACAACATGGCAAATCAGTGTCTAAGGGCATTAGGCCTCACTCAACCAGAGCAGCAGCCACTTCAGCAGCCTTCCTTAGAGGAGTGCCAACCAAAGACATTTTAGAGGCTGCAACTTGGAGTTCAGTGCACACTTTTACCAAGCACTACCACTTACCTCTCTACTCTAAATCCAGAGCAGGCTTTGCCACTGCAGTTCTGCAGGGCCTTATAGTCTTTCCTAATCCTATTTAGACCCAGCCACCCTACCTCAGCTTTGGGATTCAACCCAAGTGTAATGACTGCAACAGTGAAACACGATGAACATAGTACAGTTGTGTACCTACCATAAATGTAGATGTTTGAGTGTATTCACTGTCGCAGTCCAGGTTACCCACCCACCATCCCCCTTTTCTTTGCTGGGACTTATCTGTACTTCTGTATCCTATACAACCTATGTGGTGTATTTGCTTGTAGATGAAGGAAATGTTTATTTTTGTGCATGCATACTTATTGGCATAATTCCATCTTTATCACGTAGTAAAGCTTGATCAAATTCTACCATAGGAATTCTGAAAGTAGCCCCACCCATAAACTGGAAAGGAATTCTTCAGTTTTAGTTCCTTCAACATTTTATCTATAATATCCCAGAGTTTCATATCTGTTTCCACAGTATCCTTTCCATTTTTATCAAACAAAACATCCATATGTTGCACATACTGTTAGTCTCTTTTTATTTTTATTTTCAAAAGCAATCTACTATTTTACTAGATTTTACATACCGTGTATAACATACGTATAAATAGATAGATAGATAGATAGATAGATAGATAGATAGATAGATATACATAATTACACACACACACACACACACATACACACACACACACACACACACACACACACACACACACACACACACACACACACCATTGCTTGTAATAATATGCTTACATGGGTCCAGGGCCTTCCTTCCTGCATATATCCCCTCGCTAAGCTCCCGCGATCCCGTGGTGACGTCCTTCCTTCCTGCAAGAGCAGGCCATCCTACTAACTGCAAAGACTTCTGGGATGCTCTTGACTGCTGTGCTTCTAATCTGGACTGCTGCTGAATCAGTCCGGAGCTCTGCACATGCTCCGGACTGGTGCAGCAGCAGTCTGGATGTCAGTAATGCTGCGAGTGCACATGCGCAAAAGTCCACGATTTTTGTCCTGCTTTTGTTTAGTTTTTTTCTTCTTTCTTCTACAGCTGGGGTCTTTCTTCTTTCTTTTATAGCTGGGGGGGCTGCAGTCCTGCAGTCCAATAGCACGGGCCGTCCCTGGAGTTAAACAACTTATGTCTCTGCCTGGTGAAGTAGCTTACCAAAATACTCAATCATTCATACAATTTAAATTCCAGCAAAAATTTGTCAAGTTGAAATATTACAGTGTTTCTGTACAAAATAAATGAATATTTAGATTATCAGGAAAGACGTTGGAACCCATGTCTTTTTCTCTTCCATATACGTTGATTACAGGAATCTGCATCTAGTCTATAAAGTCATTAATTAAAAATTATTATCCAAAATTATAGGACTAGAAAACCATAATACATTGCAAGCATCTGTCACTCATCATGTGGTATTAAAATAATATGAATAAAAAGAGTAGGACAATTAATGTATCTCAGAGATTTCTTGCCCACTACTAAGTGATTAAAGTTTTTTTTTAAATGGAGGGGAGACAAAAATAGTTCTTTATGTCTGTTGAAAACTATTCAACAAATATTGTGCTTAGCAAAGCCTTAAGTCATAAAACATTAGCAATGCCTCAATATGTTTCTCTATCATCAACCAAGTGGCATTTCTAGGCACCTACTATTATATGTTTATATTTACCTTAATAAATTCAAACCATGTTACATATAAGCAAATGAAACATATGAGCTTAAAGCATACATAATGAACAGAAATAACAATGATTACTGACTTTTTATAGTACAGGCGCAGATACAGTAAGTGTTGTTCAGCCACATAATTATGCAAATGGTTATAATTTTCATTTTTTGTGAATATCTCAACAACAATTCAACATGGACAAAATGTTCTTATCTCATAGGAAAGCTCATAACTGGACATGTAAACATGCTGGTGAGGTATGTGTGTGACTTGAGTAATTGCTGACATGACAAAAAATAAAATTTGCTGTGTTTACTCTAACTTTTAAAATTAATTTTAAGACATGAAAACTAACGCATGCTATTATATTAAAAAATAATTTATGCTAAGCAGTTTTGTCAAAGACCTCAAAGTGAGAATGGAACTTTCCAGAATTTTCAGTGGAAACAAAAAACTAACATTCTAAAACAAGTTGTTCAATTAGATAAAGACATTTTTGGGAGCTGACAGAGAAAGTACAGGTCACTGAGTCTGTTCCCTGGCTGCTCCTAAGATGTGAAAGCTCAAGCATGTTATTATATTAATATATTATATATAATACGTTAATAATATATTGTATATGACTATATTGATAATACAACCATTGAAGTCACTTTTTATAGCAAACTATTAGAAGTGACAGTGGGTGATAATGTTACATTCAACTTGCGTATACAAAATCGCATAAGAAAAACTCATCAAAAACTGGGGACACTTTACAGAGCCAAAAGCTTTCTCACTGGCGCAACTAAAACTACACTTGCCACTACTTATCTTCTCCTCACTGTTCTTTATGGTGCTCCCATCTTTACTAAACTCCAGGCTTCACAAAAATGTAAACTTGAACAATGCTATAACAAAGTTGCTACATTTGCAGCACATACCCCCTTCAGAGTCCACCACTGTATAGCACTAAAAAGTCTAACTTAGTTAGAACTGCCACTCAACTAACATATACATAACTTCTTACCACCTATAAAATTACCCAGCATCCCTCTGTCTGTCCAACACTAAAAAATATTCTATATAACTATGTTCCCAGTTGGTCACAGAGATCCAGTCACCAAAAACTCCTGTCTGTCTACAAACCTATGATATCTACTGGGCATTGTTTGCAAGGTCTGGAACTTCTTATCTTTATCCATCAGGTCTATACCCTCCCTCCCTCCCATCTTTCAAAATCATTCTGAAAGACTTCCTAGCTAAAATATGGCTCTGTTCTTGCTCAAATCCAGGATAAACTATACCCTTAAATGTGAACAGGTATCTTTTCATTTATTATACTTCCTTACTCTCCCTTCTTCACTTACTTCCTTACTTCTATCTAATTCTCTTCTCTGACTTTCTCTGTAAATATACCATAAGCCTGTTTTCCACTCACTTAATATTGCAATTCTTATTTGTATTAGACTAACTTACCTTTAATTTCTCTACAAACTGTCTAAAATTTCTTTAAATATTAAATGATTGTCATATACATTGTATCGATTTATAACCAATGTTTTATATTATGTCTAATTTGTTATAATTATTTAAACTGCAGATGTTTTTATTTTATTTTTTAAGATTGTCAAATTATTGTTCTTAAAATGTTTTGTAATAATTTGGAGCCTGCTCCATGGGCCTCCATTGAAAATGGGCTTCTACCCAGTCGGACTTTCCTGGTAATCAAATTTCTATAAATAAATAAATACAACATACATACATACATATTAAGAAATAATTTATACTAAGCAGTTTTATCAGAGACCTCAGCATGCATTCAAAACCACAAGTAAAAAAAAAAAACAGGCAAGAAGCTGTAAGCTTAGAAAACAACAAAGAAGGAAGACCAGGATCCAAACACCAATTCCAGCAAGTAGTTTTAATAAAAACCTCTAGCGCCTCGGCAATAGCCTTCAAAGAAGAATACTTTGAAGGCTATTGCTGAGGTGCTAGAGGTTTTTATTAAAACTACTTGCTGAAATTGGTGTTTGGATCCTGGTCTTCGTTCTTTGTTGTTTTATAACCTCAGCATGCATCCACTGGAAGTAATAATGCAAATTTCCAGAATTTCACTAGAAACAAAAACCTAACATCCTAAAACATGTTGCTAAATTAGATGCGAGATAAAGACATTTTTGGAACCTGGAAGCTAAGAGACAAATTCTGCATTACTGAGTCTATTGCATAGCTGCTCCTAAGAAATGATGGGCTTACTGGCTACATTTGAGGGCTGGGGATAGGTTCATGGGTACATTTGAGGGCTGGGGATAGGTTCATGGGTATATCTGAGGGCTGGGAATAGGTTCATGGGTACATTTGAGGGCTGGGGATAGGTTCATGGGTACATTTGAGGGCTGGGGATAGGTTCATGGGTAAGTGTTAGGCTAATTGCTCTTGTAGGCAATTTTAAGCCTAGTCAATTTCCAGTCAATGGTGAGAATATCTTAACCTTCAACCCTTCAGTTTGAGATACAAAAATGTAAATATACAGAAAAAGGGAACTTTTTATTAGAAAATAATGATAAATGAAAACTTAGGACTGTCACAGTCAAGAGAATATGTAGAAGACTGGGTTGCACTGGGATGCCATGAGGGCAGACTGGTGGGACTGAGTTGCCAATGTCCTACTTGCATTTTTTATGGAGAGAATGAAGGACTCTGTAATGCTGTAGGAACCTCTGAGGATGGTTGGAAACTTCTGCAGGCACACAAAAAAGGGATGGGGCAGGCCAGAAATGTCTGCAGTCACACAAAATAGGTGAAAAGGGCTGGAAATGTCTGCAGGCACACAAAAAATGGGTGGGGCAGGCTGGAAATCTCTGCAAGTTGCACAAAAAGGGTGGGACAGGCTGGAAATGTCTGCAGACACACAAAAACATGATGGGCCAGAGTACTGTTCACTGCACTTCCTGTGTGGGAGTATATTTCACATGTCAAGAACACTGCAAGCTCATGTTGTGGGGGTTGAAAAAAGAAACAGTAGCTAGGGAAATTCAGAAAAGCACTCTGCAACTACAGTGTGATAAGACTTATTTTTATTTATTTTTATTTATTTATTTATCATTTGTTGACTGGGAAAGTCCGACTAGGTTCCACAGAGCCTGTTTTCAGCGGAGGCCCGTGGAGAAATGCTCCATAATGGATGCACTTGTTGCCAGTATGTTGAAGAAGCACAAAATATTCTAAACCAAAGTAAAATGAGAGTCTGAAAGATACAAGTAAAAATATTTTCTCTGGAGAGAAAACACTTTTCTGAACTTGATGAACAATAACTGATCTCTTTTATCTTTTAGGTAAAAAAAATCGTAATGAATCAGCAATTTTTTAATTCAGTAATTTCTTTAACTCAGTTTTGTAATTTCCAGACTCATTTCATGTAAAGTAGAAGGAAGAGACATGTAAATTCTTTGAAATGACAAAGGATTGTCTGCACAATTTTCTAAAGCCCTGCCTTGATTTCATTAATAGAAACATAGCGGTATAAAATAATTTATGAACACGACCTATTGTGTTAACTTAAACTTGAAGTCTACATTTTAGTAGAACTAATATACCTAAATTAAACAAACACATATTTTGATGGTAGGTAAGGATCATTTGGTCCTCCTAATCTGCCTAATTCTTCATCTTCCTGATAAGCTATAAATCCTGCTTTCTCAACAGCTTTTTTGTTCCTGATGCTCTGCATAACAACTCCCTTGCCTGCTCCATTTATTCTTGAATTTTGCCATCGTTTATGATGCTGCCACATCTTCAGACAGGTTCTTCCAAACAGCCTCCACCTTTAGCCAAAAAATTTAAAAAAATCAGTGAATTTCTTTTGAGCCTTTTAAGTTGTGTCACAAGTGATAATTCCACAAATGTGTATAAATATATATATATATATATATATATATAGTTATTTAAAATCAAGCCGTCCAATAAGATGACCTTACTTATGTCTATTTGTACTAAAAATTACATTTTTTATCTATTTAATTTCTACTTTTGTTTCAATTTCTTTAATATCTAGCTCAATCTGTTGAAGCAAAAAAAAAATCTGTTGTACTTTTCTGAAATATTCTAGTGTTTATTCAAAGGACAAGACCACCACCGTAACAGGTATAAGCATGTAAATTCTGAAGGTAATGCTACTCAATGCTAGAAGTCTAAACCTCAAAATGAACTCTCCCGAGGCACGCCTAAAAATGTTGAACATCGATATCTGTGCAGTAACTGAGATCTTGTTCAAGGCTCCAGAGAGCACCCCTGCAATACCAGGCTACAACTCTTACCACACTTTTCAGCCACCAAACCAGGACCGAAACACTAAAGGTGGAGGAGTGTCCATATTCACCAAGGATATTCACAGCACCAGGCTAGTTGCCCAACACAATGCGTCTGAAATTCTCCAGGTGCAACTAACACTAGGTAAGACTGCAATCCAAATTGTAGCTTGCTACAGATCCCCCACCATGCCCCAAGATTCTCACTACACCTTTCTAAACATACTGGAAAATATTAAGATACAACTAAACACCCTAATACTGGGTGATTTCAACTACCCTGCCATTAACTGGGAAAACTACTCGTGTGCCAACACCTTTGCCCAATGGTTCTTGGAATTCATAAATTCCAACGCCCTGGATCAACTAATCCATAGTCCCAACAGAGGCTCCAATATCCTGGACCTGGTCATTACCAACATGGGAAATCAATGCTCCACACCAGTGGTCACCCCCTCGTTGGTTAGGTCTGACCATAAGCTAATCACCCTTAACATCCACATCCCACCCCCACCCCCCCAGTAAGGAAATCTCCATAAAAAACTTCTCCAAAGCCAAATTCATGCTACTCAAGTCAAAAGTGACAAACTTCATGACACCCATGCAGACAGGAACTGAAAGTTCGACTGCTGAATCCTACACTAAGGCACTGTACCAGCACATCCACTCATGCATGAATCGTGCCATCCCAAATAGAACCAATATGCTCTCCTCCAAATAAAGGAAGCTAATCTGGTGGTCCCCTGCCATAAACAAACTTTACAACAAAAGGAAGAAACGGTTGCAGAAAAGAGGAAAATCCCAGGATGCAAAAAACTCCCTTACCAGCCTCAGTAAGAAGCTGAGATCCCTCATAAAATCCTCCAAAACTAGTTATGAAAATAAAATTGCCAAAGATTATGCTGCTTAGAGATTTTATTTCAAAGTTATTAGAGAGAGGGTCTTCCATACCAAATAATGCGGGTAATTACACAGTTATAACAGATATTTATTATTCTAATATGTGGTCTAAGATATTTTTCCATATTTTTAGGAATTGTATTTCTTTCTTTTTATCATTAATCATGAGTTTGTGTGAAATTATGTAAGTGTGGGCCATATTCGTAAATTCTCCCCAATTTAATTTAGATCTGTCTACCCAGTTTAGAGTAATATATAATTTGACTAGTTCAAATATGGGGATCAGAATTCTTAAATCTGATGTGGGTACGTGAAGTGAGTTAACATGTAGAATCACAAATTCCCAGGATAATGTAGATTTCTCATAACCCATTTTGTCGAGTTTACTTCTTAATGAGTCCCAGAGGTTATGTGCAAATTTGCAGTACCAGAGGATATGTAATAAGTCTGCTATTTTTGATGGACAGAAGGGGCATAAAGTTGAGTTATTCGGGAAAAACTTATTTAGTCATTCTGGCGTGTAATAGGCATTATTGTTGACCATTAACTGGGTGTAAGTCAATTTCATGTAGAGAGAGTATTTATTTGTATTAAACCATGCTTGAAAAAGCTGAGCATTAGTTATTTCTGGATTCTTGTCTTTCCAGTATTGATCAGATGTAAAGATGGACTGGTATTTTATAGAGGTGCTTAACTTGTATGTAGCTGGCAGCATTTTTTTGGAAGTTTTAAGAACTTGACTAAGGCCTGTGTGTTTGTTATTTCATTTTTTATTTCTTGTGGGATGTACCTGAAGATAGATATCCTTTCCGCCAATTGTCTCAATATTATTGTGCATTTGTTATTAAGGTTGAGATGATGTTTGATATCTTTTAATGACCTGTTTTTAAGTCTATATAGATCCCAGACTATAAAATCTTTGATTTGTGGATATTGAACTAGGTTGATCATTTAATTTCCTATTTTTAAATTTGGGTTCAAGTGTATTGGCTGTAATAGGGTTAAAGCACTTTTTAGCTGTAGGTCTGACAGAAGTGATTGAAAGATTTTTATTTTGTGTTTAATGGAGGCATGAAGTTTTATATCTTTTAAGTTAGATCCATCTATAAATGGTATGGATTTAGGATTTATATTAGTCTTTAAAAAATGAGCGTACCATACATTAACCCATTTTGGAAAGGATTCCGCATATTTTGGGATGTGGTCGGCTATTAAAATAAGTCTATTTGCGCATATTAGATAATAATAGAGTTTAAAGTCTGGTAACCCCAGACCTCCTTTGTCTTTAGAGGAAATAAGTTTTGTTATAGCTATCCTTGAGTTTTTTGGAAACCATATGAACTTAGCTAGTATTTTATTGATTTTTTTTAAAGAAGTTGGTAGGAATATGGTGTACAGCTACAGTTACCCCACTCCACAAGGGGGGATCCACCTGTGATCCTGGGAACTACAGCCACATCAGTCTGATGAGCCTGATCTGCAAGGCCATGGAACGTATTATCATGGAACTTATAAACAAAGACATTGTCAACCTTCAAACATGGGACCCCACCCAGTTTGGGTTCGTGAAGGGCCGATCTTGTCTCCTGAACCTGATTGACTTCTTTGACTCAGTCTCCAGAGCCGTGGACGAGGGTAAGGCAGTCCACGCAGCCTATATGGACCTCACCAAGGCCTTTGACACCATCTCCCACTCTGGAATCATAGATAGACTTACTAAGCTGGGCATTAATCCCTATGTCATTCGATGGGTTGCCAACTGGCTTACTGACAGAACCCACACTGTAAAAGTAGCCAACTCCAAATCCAGCTCCAGACAAGTGACAAGTGGAGTGCCTCAGGGTTCAGTCCTGAGACCGTTCTTATTTGGCATCTACTTCTCTGAAGTACAGGCCAACACTAAGGGACTCTGGCTAACAAAGTTCACAGATGACTGCAAACTGGAGCCATTACTGAATCCCCAAATGATGTGGATACTCTACAAAAGGGCCTTACAGAAACAGATGCTTGGTGCCAGAGCCATGATCTCAAGCTCAATGCCACGAAATGTATAGTTATCCCCTTTGGAAAAAAACATGTACCCGTGAATTACCACATAGATGGCAGTACACTAAACACTGAAAGTGTGATAAGAGACTTAGGGACACAGGTGGACAGTGGTCTCAGCTTCAATAATGACATTGCCACAACAGTCAGGAAATCCTTCTATGTGGCACACCTCATCACTAAGGGCTTTTCATCCAGACAAAAGGAGGTCATTGTCCCACTGTACTCATCTCTCATTAGACCCATTATAGAATACAACATCCCGTTTGGTATGCACTTCTCAAGACATCTGCAACAACTGGAAAGGCCACAGAAATACCTCACTAAAAGAATCACAGGCCTAAAGCAGATGCCCTATGCTGACCACCTTAAAAAACTGCAACTATACTCTGTCACATATCATCTACTCAGAGGCGATCTCTGCTTAACATACAAGGCCATGTCAAACCCAGAGCTGTTGGACATGCTACACCTAAAGAAATTCCAATCCCTCAGAGCCACAAGCTCCAGGGATCTAAACCTTGTCATCACAACAACAAAACATGCTGGAGGGATAAGTTCCTTACCCAGAGACTCCCCAGACTCTGGAATAGACTGCCCATACATGTCAAGCAGAGCGCCCTTTTGGCCCTCTTCAAAGGGAACCTTGACGATTGGATGGGAGAAAGGAAATTCACCCACAGGGATCACGTCAGTCACCCTGCTAGACAGGGGTCCAGGGAAGTAAATAGTGTGGGAAGAAATAGCCAGGGAATTGTTATGGCTAGGCTTGTATAGGCCCTAGGGCCTATAGCCTAGTACCAACCTATGAACCTATGAGCCTATAAAAGGCAGTCTACTTAATGCCAAATGTGTGATAAGAGACCTTGGGACCTAGGTGGACAGTAGTCTCTCCTTTGATAATCACTTCATCACAGTAGTCAGGAAATCCTTCTATGTGGCACATATCATCACAAAAGGGTTCTCATCCAGGAAAAAAGAGAGGTTATTGTTCCCCTCTACTCAGCACTCATTAGACCCATTATAGAGTACAACGCCCCTTTTGGAATGTACCTCACAAGACATCTGCAGCAGCTGGAAAGGCCACAGAAGTATCTCACAAAGAGGATTACTGGCCTCAAACAGATGCCCTACACTGACCATCTCAAAAAACTCCAGCTTTACTCTGTAGCATATCGCCTACTCCAAAGAGATCTCTGCTTAACATATAAAGCTATGTTAAACCCAGAGCTGTTGGACATGCCACACCTAAAGAAATCCCAATCCCTCTGACCTACATGCTCTAGGGACCTAAACTTTGTCACCACAATAAACAGGACATGCTGGAGGGATAGATTCCTGTCCCAGAGACTTCCTATACTCTGGAACAAGCTACCCATCTATGTCAAGCAAAGTTCCTCATTAGCACCCTTCAAGAAAAATCTTGATGAGTGGATGGGAAACAGGAAATACACCCTGGGGATTACTTCTGTGGCTCTGCTCGACAGGGACACAGGAAATTAACTTTCTTGGGTGGCGTAAGCCAGGGAACCTTGTTGGCTAGGCTTACTTAGGCCCTTGGTCCGATAGCCTAGTACCTACCTATTAACCTATGAACCTATGAGTGATTGATTTACTTGTTTATTTATTTATTTGGAGGACATGATTAATGACATACACAGTTAACCACGCCAGATTGCTTTCAACATGAGTGGACAAAACTGAATCCATAGAGGACTGGAATCCCAGAACTGCATTTGATGAAAAATGGCAGAAAAACATTTTTAAGTGTTTTCTGCAGGGGGCAAGCTCCTCTACATCCCTAATGAGGAGAGGCAAGTGCCCAGACCCACAAACTTATATATGCCAACTCCATGATCGCACCAACTCAAAAAAGGGTATCAGTGCTGGCAGAACTCAACAGCAGTGATTTCCTAAGGAGGAGTTCTGATCATCATCAGGTTGAATCTAGGGCAGCTGAAGCTTGAGAATTCAGTCTTCATCTACCCGTAGGTTACCCAGCTACACTAGACATGTGCTGCTACCTTTTTATTTATTTATTATTTATTTACATTTGTTGACCGGGAGTGTCTGACTGGACATAGGTCCATTTTCAGCAGAGGCCCGGGGAGAAAAGCTCCACAGTTAAAATAAACAGACAGTAGTTACATTGGATTACATAGCGATTAACAATATAACATAGCAATTACTTACAACATATTTACAGATGAAGAACATAGTACATCAGTAGATAACTAGAATCTTTATCTGTGAAGTACATAACAGACATTAACAAATGTTACAATAAGAAGTTCCTGCTGTATAATAAGTACTAGGCTTATGAGCATCTGAGCTTGCTATAATCAAGGTAGTTAGTGGAGTGGAAAGAAAGGTAGTGGTTGGATGGGGTGGGTGATATTAGAGTGGGAGTTGCAAGGGCATAGCCAGCATGTTTTTAGGTGCGCTTTTAGTAAAGTTTTGAAGTGGGTGCATAATGGTATGGAGGTAATTGTGGGTGGGAGGGAGTTCCATAATTTGGCTATAGTGCAAGAGAATAGTGCTTGACCAGCAGAGTTATTGGCTTTAGTGATCTGCAAGTGACTTTTATTGCTGGATCTTAGTGGTCTGGTGGTGCGATAGGGTTGGAGTAGATTCTGGAGGGATGGGACATTTAGTGGATGGTTTACTAGTTTGTGGGTGAGTGAGAGTTGATACCATTAAAGGAGGTGAGGGAGTTCAAGCCAGCCCAGTTCAGGAAGTGAGAGACAGCGGTGACTACGGTAGGATGCCCCTGTGGCGAATTTGGCGATTTTGTTGTAGCAGGTCTCTAGCTTGTTTAGATTGCATTGCCTTAGGTTGGTATATATTGAAGAGGCATAAAGTAGGGTGGAGATAAGGTGGGAATTTGCTATTGAAATCTTTGCTGCTTTGGTGAGAAGTTGCTTATTTCTGTGTAACGCTCCTAGTTTTTTGTGGACTTTTTTTATGGTCATGGATATGTGAATGTCAAATTTTAGTTTATTGTCTATTTCCACTCCTAGCAATTTGGTGTGTTCAGTTGGGTATATAGTGGTGTTGTCTTTTGCTGTGATGTTAAAGTGAGAGTTGTTTTGAGTATGTTTGGTGGGTTGGAAGATGCGTAGTTTAGTTTTGTTTGGGTTGAGTATTAATTGGGCATCGGATAACCAAGTTTCAACAGAGGAAAAGGCTTCCTGTGTGACTTTTTGCAGTTTGGGTAGGGACTGGGCTGAGCAGATGATGGTTGAGTCATCTGCATATTGTATGAGTGTGCCATGTTTGGTGGCAGAGGCTAGATTATTGGTGAAAACAGAGAAGAGTAGGGGTCCAAGGATGGATCCTTGGGGAACCCCTATGGAGACAGGTAATTGGGGAGATATGTCATTCTGCTATACAACGGATTGTTGGTGGTCAGACAGGTAACTCTGAAACCAGTTGGTGACTGATTGAGAGAAGGATAGGTTATTAAGGACAGAGATAAATTGTTTGTGTGAGACCATGTCAAATGCTTTAGATAGGTCTAGGAAAGTAGCAGAGGAGAGATAGCCATTGTTTTTATGGTGAGGGATAGTGTTAGTAAAGGAGAGTAAGGCAGTGGTGGTGCTATGGTTTGGTCGGAAACCATGCTGAGTATTGGAAAGGAGGTTGTTAGTAAGGAGGTAGTCTGAGACCTGAGAGTGTATGCATCTCTCTAGTATTTTGGAGAGTAGAGAGAGAATAGCTATGATGCAGTAATTGGTTAGCTCTGTGGAGGGTCCGACCTTTGTGGAGGGGAATTATATGTGATACTTTCCACAGTGTGGGAACGTAACTTTCTGACAGAGATCGGTTAATCAAGATGGATACTGGGTAAGCCAGAGTATCAGCTGCGATTTGTAGGTATTAACTTTGGAGGTAGTCTGCTGCTAATTTGGTGGGCTCAAGTTTAGTTAAGAGTTTTTTTTATGTTGGAGGTAGGTACAGGAGAAAAAGAGAAGACATTGGGGAGATTACTAGTTGAAGGTGTGCGTTGGAGGGAAGGGTGGTTGTGTTGTTTAGCTAGTGATAGTATGGTTTGTGTGAAGTGTGTGTTGAATGAGGTAGCAATATTTTCTGAGGAGTGAGGGATGTTAGGAGGAGGGGTACTGACTTTACCTGGGTGGAGGATGGAGTTTATGGAGGACCAGAATTGTTTGGGGCTGTGTTGGGAGGAGTCTAGGACAGATTGGTAGTATTGGAATTTGTCCTGTTTTATTAGCTTTTTGACTCTATTACATAGTTCTAGAAATTTCTGTCTAGTTGAGGGGGTTTTGGTTTTGGTTTTGCACCAGTGCTCCTAGGCTTTATCCCTGTTTTTCATTTCTGACCTAGTGGTTTTCTGTAGCCATAGGGAGGGTTGTGCTTTGGTTCTGGAAAGTCTTATGGGGACATGGTAATTAAGGATGCTCAGGAAGGTAGTATTAAAAAATTCAACTGCGTCATCAAGACTGAGGTACTTTAGAGGATGCCAGTTACATTCTTTGAGGGATGAGATGAATGTGAGTGGGTTAAAGTTTAGTTTTTTACATATTTGATGGTAGATGACAGGATTAGCTTGGTATAGGTATTTTTTGAGTAGGAATGTTGGGGAGTGATCACCGAGGCTATCTGATAAGCAGCCTGTTATATATGACTGGCTTACTAACTAGTATCCAATCCAGGGTAGTGTGCTTGCTGGAGTTTTTATTTATCCTGGTTGGCGACTGGACTAGTTGGGTGAAGCCATGAAGGTTTACATGATGGGTTGGATGGTTGCCAGAACAGGATTGCCAGTCAATATTGAAATCACCTAAAATGATAGTTTCTTGGGGGAGATGGTGGATAGACCAGCTGAGGAGGTTTTCTAGTGGGGGGATGTTTTGGCCAGGTGGGAAGTAGCTTCCAATTATGTTGATGGTTTTGTTTTGAGGTTGGTATATATTATTTATTCATTGCCTATTTGTGGAGCTGATGAATTTAAGATCTGGATGTTTAGATGCTGTTTAAATATTATAGCTACACCGCCTCCTTTCTTGTTTAGCCAGTCTACTCTTAGTATGCCATAATCTGTAGGGAGTATTTGCTCACTGGTAATGTGAGGTTTTAGCCAGGTTTCTGTCAGGATGACTATATCTGGGGAGTACAATTCTATGGTGGCATGGAGTTCATGGACTTTGTTGGATATACTTCTAATATTTAGGCTTAGTAGAAGGAAGTCACTTGGCTTTCTATTGGCCGTAATATGGGAGAAGTTGTGGTTTCTAGTCTGATTATGAGGACTGGGGTTGGAGATGGTAGGGCCAGGGTTGGGGTGGATGTCTCCACTTAGGGCTAGTTTTGATATGCATGAGGTTATTAGTTTTCTCAGTTTTTGAATGTGTTTGTTTATAAAGGAAACTTTATGATTGTGCTCTGTGGGTAATAGGTATGGTGGGAGGGTTACTATGTTAAGTTGTAGGGATGCTTTATGTTTGAGTAATATAGTTGGTAGAATATGTGGGGGTACATAGGGATGGTTTTTGAGTTGGTGGGAGGGGAGCTGAGTGAGGGTGAGACATGAGTGGTGGTGTGAGTAGTAGTACAGTGGTAGTGATTGAGTGGGGGAATGACGGTGCTTTGGTAGGATGTATGATATGCAAGGAGAGTGCATGCAGTGAGCATAGGTAAGGTATGCTTGTACATGTTAGTTGAGGAGATGTGATAGTAGTGGGAAGATGGAGGAGGTAGTGTTGGGTTAGCACTGTGGTTGGCTATTGGAAAGATGGGAGGGGTTTGTGAGTGTAATAAAGGTGGGACCACTGGGGGCGGGAGGGAATAGGGGGCAGGGTGGGGAGCGAAGCAGGTAGAGACCCTGTTAGTTGCTCTTATGAGGGGCCTGGAAACAATCAGGTAACAGAGTTAACTGATAAATGAACATATGATAGTGACAAGGGTGGTTGTAGTTTTAAAAATGGTGCCTGCCACAGGTAATATTTATTAACTTTGGGATTGTCTTAAGGTAATAAACAGGGAAGGGTGAGGGGAGAACAAGGGTGTACCATTTCTCAGGTGGAAAAACAGGATAACCTTGTATCAGTAAACTACTGTAGTCTCAGTTTAAATTAACAAATGCACAGTATCGATCAGTTATGGATACTATTTGCTAACAGAAGGGAATAAGAGAGAAAGTGGAAGATGAGCGTGTGTGTGTGGGGGTGGGGGGGTGGGGGGGGTTGCTTACAAGTCAAAGCCCAGTGCTCTCCAGGGGAAAATTAATATTGGCTCAAACAGGTAGACACATACTCAAAGTTAACTTTAGCTGTTTGCAGACAGTTCAGACCCGGACTGCGCTTTTCTTATAAGAATGATAAAGGTGGTACCGCAGTTGAATACTTAAGAGTGGTGTTAGGTCTAGAAAAGAAGAGTATAGAGAGGAGTAAGCACTTTTGAGATGGTAAAGATATATTATAAATGTATTTATTTATTGACAACTGATTCCTGGGAAAGTCCAACTGGGTTGGAGTCCATTTTTAGTGGATGCTTGGGGAGAAAACCTCCAAAATATTACCAAACATTTTAAGACCAATAATTTTACCGTCTTTAAAAATGGATCTATATCACATCATTGAATCTCACATCAGTGAATGACTCTTCATTGAGCAACTAATCATCGAAGCCACTAATCAGCAAACAAACTTTTCAGTGAAATGTTTCCTAGGGAAAATGGTAGTAGTCCTCCCTAGCGACTGAAAACAAATCCATAAAACGTAACATCAATGTAGGAGGGGGCTACGCCCACCACATTACCCAGTGTGGGGGGGATGTACTCCCCACACCCCCTCTAACTAAATATATGAACTCCAAGATTGCACTACAGTGGGGAAAAGGGCAAATTCCAGATGGTGGCCAACTGTCGGTTTGTCCTTGGAAACATTTCGCTGAAAACTTCATTCGCTGATTAGTGGCTTCAATGATTAGTTGTTCAACAAAGAGCCTTTAGCTGATGTGAGATCTGATGATGTAATATAGACCCTTTAAAAATAATACAAAAAACAACTGCAGTTTTAATAATTATACCAAATTCGACAAAATATGAAAATATTGGTTAAGAATAGCTGCAAGCTATATGATAATGATTGAATATTTAGAGACATTTTAACCAATTAATAGAGCAAATAAAAGTTACTATACTACAAACAGGAATTGCAATATGAAGTGAGAGAAAACTGATAGAAGTAAGAACGTGAGTGATGAATGTAGAGTAAGGAAGTGTAAGGTATGAATAGGTACTTGTTCACATTTAGGGACATAGTCTATTCTGGTGTTGAGCAAGAACAGAGACAGCTTTTGGCTAGGAAGTCTTTCAGAATGGTTTTGAAGGATGGGAGGGAGGGTATTGACCTAATGGTTACAGGTAAGGAATTCCAGGCCTCAACAACATGGTATAAGTACAGACAATGCCCAGCAGATTTGATAGGTTTGCGGACAGGTGGGAGTTTTTGGCATTGAATTGTAATGACCGACTGGGAACATAGTTGTGTAGAATGTTATTTAGTGCTGGACAAGCAGATGGATTCTGGATAATTTAACAGATGGTGAGACATGTATATATTAATTGATGGGGTAGTTCTAAACAATTTAGGCTTTTTAGTGCTATACAGTGGTGGGCTGTGAAAGGGGTATTTGCTACAAATTTAGCAAATTGTTATAGTATTGTTCATGTTTTTATTTTTGTGATGCTTGAAGTTTAGCAAGGATGGGAGGGCCATAACGAAGTGTGGGAACAAGATAAGTAGTAGCAAGGGTAGCTTTAGTTGTGTTGGTGAGAACGTTTTTGGTTCTATAAAGCATCCCTAATTTTTGATGAGATTTTCTTATGCAATTTTGTATATGCATGTCAAATTTAAGATTATCATACACTATCATCACTAATAATTTGCTATGAGCAGTTTTGCTTTTCCTGTTGAAATTGTTTTAAGACTGAAATAAGTATGATTTTTCAGTAAAATGGAATTTTAAAGACCTGTGATTCACATATAATAATGCCACAAAGTAAAGCTTCACTCCCCCATATTTCTACTTTCTTTTCCTTCATACTAATAACTAGAATGTTAACAAACCGTATTCTCCTTCCCCAGTTCTGTACCTTCTCATGCACATCACCTTCAATCCTCTTTCCCTGTTTTACTTTTGAATGTCATCAGCTTAAGAAAACTAAGGCTATTCAATGAGAGACCATGTCTGTAGGCAAGAATGAAACACAATGTTTCTTATACATTGCAGAATAGTGCTAGAGATTGCATTAGGTTCCAGAAAGATGAGAACAGTTTTGTTTGATCTTATTAACATGATAGTAATGAAGAATGGTCCTCAGGAATCCCTAGATCAAACATCCCAATAGTGTAAGCAAGCATAATATGATATGTATGTACCTACCGGTCTAGGCTCTTCTCCATGGTGTAATTGTACAGATAAATGCACCACATTATTCATTATGTGAGATACTGATTGAAGCCATGAACATGACAGGAGCTTGTTCACTAAAGGTGGTATGAGTTATGATAAAGACTACAGTGGGGATATCTGAGCATTGTAGACGATATGGCTTCATGTCTATGTCTTCAATGAATCCAGAACCCTAAAAATAACTTTTTTTACAATATATGTATATGCATATATATATATATAGAGAGAGAGAGAGAGAGAAATTGATAGACAGATATACATATATGTGATTTTATTGACATTTGATGCCTTGTGACTCAAGTTCTGTTTATACTGAACGACTGACTCACAAGCTGATGAATCACCAGAAGAAGGCTATCATGAGTCCAGTAGGGGAGCAGGTCCTATTGTCCCTCCTCTTCATGGTCTGTAAATCAGGACTCAACAATCACTGACTGACAAGCCCCAAGATGAACATCAACTGCTCAGTCATTCTGATTGCATCTGTATATATAGATATATACATATGTATTTTTTCAGGCTTTACAGATGTTTTCCATTTTATAACAAGACCACAAGACTCACATGAGCCTGCTGCAGTATATATGTAACAGCTATGTATGTGCTACTTCCATTCATAATTTAACCATATGCACTTTTTCAGAGCATGGACATTGTCTAACACAGCATTACCAGAGATGAATAAAACAGACTGAGACAGTTTCATGGCACTGTTTCTCCAGTATTTAATTCACATTAACCTCTCCTGTTAAACAATAATAGATAAAATATACAGTAACTTACTACATAAGCTTCAGCCAAATATAAGGAGATATATTAATTCTAATTCTAAACCCCCTACCCTATTCTTACCTAAAGAACAAAGGCTTTAGACTTTTAGCTGATAAATCTACTTAATAACAAAAGTGTTTCTGAGACCTTAAAATTAATAAAAATGTGTTAATTCCTAGAAAGGACAAAGTGAGAATATTAGTGTCCTTATAGCTACCCAAATGGACTGCTAAATGCTCAAAGCTTTATACCAGTTTAAATTGTAACACTTGGCAGAGAATGGACATTAATGTGAAAAGTGCCATCATTTGCTTAAAATTCTTGAACCTTAGAAAATCACCTGAGATGGAATTTTACACAAGATTTATATAAGGTACTAAAGGATCATTACATTAGGAATCTTGTTATGTCCGTTACGATAGGAAGGTTTCCTGCATTCTTATAAACGTGGATTTCTTTTCCAGTATGCAGGAGGGAAGGAGAATCACTGATCTGCTGGAAGGTGAAGGCCGCTCCGTTTGGTAAAGTACTTTTACATATGAATGGAAAACGTGGGACTGAAACTCTGCAGTAAAGATATGCAAGGGAAGGAGCTTTGTGGCATGTTTTATTTATTCATCAACTGGGCAATCTCATTGAACCCAAATGTCCCTTTTGGGGGGCAAGCTGTGAGTACTATCTATTTAAATGACTTTGCTGAGAGTCACACAGTAGGCAAATGCAAGTGAAAGGAATAAAACTCTGTCCCCTGTATGTACTACGGGAAGCAGTTTGTTAACAACTCAGAGTATTAATTCTCTCAGGTAAGTGTCAGACTGCAAGTTAACCTGGAAAACTATATGTTGCAAGATGTCTTTCTTTGAATGGGTAGAACAGACAAAGGACCAGAGCCTAGGACTGCCAAGACATGCTTTAGTTTCAGTGAGGCATTTGAATATGTGCATCTCATTATAGTTTTGGAGAAGATGCATGCATCTATAATTAATACTTTTATATATATATAATGTCTTTCGGCTTTTCCCGGTTAGGGGTCGCCACAGCGGAACTCCGGTCCGCTAATGATTGGCAGTAGATTTTTACGTGCTGGCTTGCCGGGCCTAACGCACAACCTTCAGGGAAGGAACGCCCATTCACGCATGTCGACACACAGAAGATGCTCTAACTGAGAATCGAACGTGCAACGTCTAACTGTGAGGCGACAACGCTAACACGGCACCACCACCACAGTTATAATTAATACTTTTATATATAGATAAATAATTTTTGAGTGGTTAACAAAAAGGAAGAGCAGTTAAAAAAGACAATGCAAATGGTTTGACCGAAGGTAGAAAGTCTGAAGTTCCTCAGAATTCTATCAATAGTTTTGTAATTCTTCTGCATATGTACTACATATCTTGAGGTGGGGCAAAGTCTGGCATAGCCAATAAAAAAATGAGAATGCTGGTAAATTACATAATGCACTTAGAAAGCTGTGTGCTCAGGTCAACAGAATAATCTGCCTGTGAGCCTAAAATACTTACTGAGTAGTTTTAAGTAGGGATTAGGGGGACTGCTTCATACCTTCAACTGTCTACTGAGACTTTCTAGAAACTGTAAGATGTTGGGCAGAGATATGAGTATCTGTTTCAGTAGCAGATTACTATTTGAATCCCACATTGATAAGTTCTGTTATAGTGTTAACAGTAATGTTACTATAACATAATCACCTTCATAACAGAATAGTGTGATATCCTGTTTTCTGAGCATTCACTCTAACTATGACAAAATGTGCTCAGTCTTATGAGATGTAACCACACATATATATGTGTTTGTGTGTGTGCGCGCGCGCGCGTGTGTTCTATCTAAAAGAAACAAAAGAAACACTCAAAACTAAATAAAGTAAAAATGGCAGTTCACAGACTCTACTGACAGCAAGTTAGCATTCACTTCCTTTATAAACTTGCTTTAGCGTTGATTGGTTAAACAACTCATTAATATTAAATATATTTAAATTATTCCATTTGCACATATTTATGAAAGGTGTAGTTGACCATTTTATGAAATGTTTTTATGAGATGTTAAGTTATTGAAAGCACATGCAGTGTTTTGATGTCAAAACCCAGTTTATATACACAAAAATGTTTATTAGAAAAGTTTTTAACACTGGTCTTAAACTGTTTATACAAGATTTTAAATTAATTTTATTTCATAGTTACTTAGAATTTAGTTATATATGTTGTCTGATGAAGTTTAACACTTCTTTTAAAATGCGCTAACAGGATATTTCAACACACACACACACACACACACACACACACAGGTGCTCAGTGCCACCACACTGGAAATGTACTTACAAAAAATTGAGGGATTGAAAGTACAAACAATTGCAAACTGAAAAACAAATACTTTCCTTTTGCCACCGGTTAACAAAAACCCTGCAACCAACTTCATAGGTTCTTCCAGTTTATAGCCTGCTACAGACCACCCTCCAAAACCCAGGAACCCCACTCGGCCTTCCTGAGAACACTGGAAAATATGAAGGTCTCTCCAAACACCATTATATTGGGCGACTTCAACTACCCAAACATAGACTGGGAGCATTACTCTAACTCCAACACCCTAGCCCAAAGGTTCCTAGAATTTATAAACTCAAATGCTATGGAACAACTTGTTACCACTCCCACAAGAGGGGAAAACATACTGGACCTGATCATCACCAACATGGGGACGCTATGCTCCAGACCAGAAGTGTATCCCTCACTGGTAAGATCAGACCATAAACAAATCTCACTGGATATTCACATCCCAACCCCACCCCCTGCCCAGAAAACCACAGTGAAAAACTTCTCTAAAGCAAATTTCACACTCCTCAAAACCGAGGTGGAATCCTTCAAAGCCCCCAGGCCTGTGGAAAATACGGCCCAGACCACAGAATCCTTTATAAATGCATTCTATGAACACCTTCAGGAATGCATGGATCATGCGATCCCAAATAAAACCAAGACCCAATCCTCCAAAGGCAGGCGTCCTGTCTGGTGGACCCCAGCCATAAAAAACTATACAATAGAAGGAGGAAGCTACTAAATGATAGAGCAAAATCCCAAAAAGGGAAGGCATCACTGATCAGTATTAGCAAAAAACTACAGGCACTCATAAAATTGTCTAAGGCCAGCTTCGAGAGAAAAATTGCACAGGACACTAAGGATAATCACAAGGCTTTCTTTAGTTATGTTAGGAACCTGGGTGGTAATTCCCACATATGCTCAGAATTAGTCCAAAATGACAAAAAATACTCTGAACCCACAGACATTGCCAACATCCTAGCTGACAGGTTCAGCGCAAACTTCTCCCCCCCCCACCAAAAGGCAAATATCTATCCCAGCAGAGTGCTGCCCCTGACATCTCAGATGCTCAGGTAAGAGCCACCCTCTCCAAAGCAAAAACACAGCATCAATGGGACCAGGCGGTGTCCCGGCTCGTCCTACATGAACTCCAAGAAGAGCTAAACCTAAACATAAAACTACTGTTCAATCTCAGCCTTACTACAGGATATGTACCCAAAGAGTGGCGTACAGCAACAGTGGTCCCTCTCCATAAAGGTGGTGCCTCAACGGATCCTGGAAACTATCCCCCCATAAGCCTGACTAGCTTGGTCTGCAAAGCTATGGAAAGGATCATCATGGACCTCATAAATAAAGATATTGGGGACCTACAGACACTGGATCCTACCCAGTTCGGCTTTGTTAAGGGCAGATCCTGCCTCTTAAACCTGGTTGATTTCTTTGAAACAGTCACCAAGGCCATTGACGAGGGAAGGTGGTCCACACAGCCTACCTGGACCTCGCTTAAAAGCCTTGATACAATACCCCACTCGGGCATTATAGATAAGCTCACCAGCTTAAATATAAACCCCTATGTCACTAGATGGATTGCAAACTGGCTCAAGGACAGAACCCACATGGTTAGAATTGCTGGAGCCATGTCAGACTCCAAACCAGTTACAAGTGGTGTCCCACAAGGCTCAGTCCTGGGACCTCTCTTGCTCGGTATATATTTCTCGGAGGTACAGGCCAACACGGAAGGACTGCGGCTGACCAAGTTCGCAGATGACTGCAAACTGGGCGCCATAATCGACTCTCCAGCCGACACAAGCATCCTCCAAAAGGGCCTCATAGAAACAGACAACTGGTGCCAGAGCCATGGCCTCAAGCTAAATGCCAAAAAGTGTATAGTCATCCCCTTTTTGCAAAACAAAGTGCCCACAAATTACCACATAGGTGGTAATCCATTAAGTACAGAAGAAGTAATTAGGGACCTGGGGACCCAAGTTGATAGCAATCTCTCATTTGACAACCACATGGCCAAAGTGGTTAGAAAAACATTTTATATAGCCCACCTAATCATGAAGGGATTCACATCTAGATCAGGGGAGGTCATCGTGCCTCTTTACTCATCCCTCATCAGGCCCATAATTGAGTACAATGCCCCTTTTGGGATGTACCTTACCAGACACCTGCAGCAACTGGAAAGACCCCAAAAGTACCTCACCAAGAGGATCAAAGGGCTCAAACAGATGCCATATGCTGCCTGGTTAAAGAAACTCCAGCTCTACTCAGTGGCATACCGCCTGTTCAGAGGCGATCTGTGCCTGACGTATAAAGCCATGTCCAACCCGGAATTAATGGCCATGCTGCACCTCAGAAAATCCAAATCCCATCGAGCTACGCTCGAGAGACTTGAACCTCAGCACTGAAATAAATAGGACATGCTGGAGGGACAGATTCATAACCCAGAGGCTCCCTTCACTCTGGAATAAAACCCCAGTCCAGGTTAGGCAGAGTCCCTCATTGACTCTCTTCAAGAGGAATCTTGATGAGTGGATGGGAGATCGTAGGTTTACCCCGGGTATCACTTCTGTGTCACTGTTAGACAGAGGCACAGTATACTAACCTCGAAAAAGGGCATAGCAAAATAAATTTAAAATGGGTGGCGAAAGCCAAACACATTCTGGCCAGGCTTATAAATGCCCTAGGGCAGATAGCCTAGTATTTACCTATGAACCTATGAACCTATAGGTTCATAGGATGACACTAGGCTAATGGCCCAGAGGCCCTTTTAAGCCTAGCCAAGAATTTTGCCCATGTTCCCTCAAAGTCAGCACCTGTTTCCCCTGTCCAACAGGGACATAGGTGGGATCCTATGGGTGTATTTTCTGTTTCCCATCCAGTTGTCTAGGTTCCTCTTAAAGAGAGCTAGAGAGGTACCCTGCTTGACATGGAGAGGGAGTCTATTCCCCAGATGGGGGAGTCTTTGGGACACAAATCTATCCCCCCCACAAGTTCTATTAATATCACAGACTACTTTAAGGCCTTGCATTTGGGTTGGGCAAGTGGAGTTTGATCTACGGATATACAGCAACTCCATCAAGGCTGGGTCTGAGATGGCCTTGTCAGACACAGGTCACCTCTGAGCAGTCTGTATGAGACTGAGTAGAGGGACAGGGCTTTTAGCCTATCTATACAGGATAGATGTTTGAGACCTTGGATTTTCCTGGTCAGGAACCTCTGTGGTTTCTCCACTTGCTGCATGTGCGTGGCAAGGCTTCTGTACAATGGAGGCAATGTCATGGTCAAAAGTCAGGTTGCTATCAACCTGGGTGCCCAAGTCACTCACGATTGATTGCGTGCTTAGTACATTGTTATTAATGTGATAATTAGTGGGGATGACATTTTCCCCAAAGAGGATAATGATGCATTTCTTGGCATTCAGTTTGAGACCATGCTTCTGCCACCAGTCATTAGTTTGGGTAAGGCTCTCTTGGAAGATGTTCACATCACTAGGGGAATTTATGACAGTGCCGAGCTTGCAGTCACTGCAAACTTGGTCAGCCACAGACCACTGGTTTTGGCTTGCACCTCAGAAAAGTATATACCAAACAGTAGAGGCTCCAAGACTTATCCTTGGGGTACACCGCTCATTACGGGTCTACTACTAGAGGTGGCGTCCCCTATTTTGACTGAGTGGGTTCTATCAGTGAGCCAGTTAGCTACCCATCTGGTAAAATATGGGTTGATGCCTAGCTGGGAGAGTTTATCTATTATGCCCAAGGGGGGAATAGTGTCGAAGTCTTTGGCTAGGTCAAGGTAAGCAGTGTGCACCATCTTCCCCTTGTCCATGGCTTTGGTGAGTGTTTTGAAGAAGTTGACCAAGTTTAACAGGCATGATCTCCCTTTGACAAAACCAAACTGTGTGGAGTCAAGCGTTTGGAGGTTGCCAATGCCCTTGTTTATAAGGTCCATGATAATGTGTTCCATGGTCTTGCAGATCAGGCTAGTTAGGCTGATGGACCTATAATTGCCTGGGTCAGTTGACACTCCACCTTTGTGTAGAGGGATGATAGTGGCTGTCCTCCATTCATCTGGGATGAAGCCAGTGCTCAGGCTTTGGTTGAATAAGGTGTCTAATGGAACTGGGAGCTCATGCCTGAGTTCATGTAGTATACAGTCAGGGATGTTATTGGGTCCCATGGAGACTGTATTTTTTGCTTTTGAGAAGGCATTAAAGACCTGTTCCCTGGTGAGGAGGGGAAAGGGACAGGTGCTGGGGATGTCTTGATTTACTGATGGGGGTACACTGGGGTAGGGAGGGTGGCCTAATGGGGGTAGGGAGGGTGGCCTAATGGTGAAGGTGTTTGCCTTACAAACACAATGTGCAGGGTTTGAGTCTCAAAGGGGATAATTGGCTAAGCTTAAAATGACTCGCAAGGACACTTAGCTTAGTACTAATCTATGAACCTATGAATCTATGAACCTATGAACCTGTCTGCCAGCAGGTTAGCTATATCTATGGCGTTTGTGTATGTGGTGTTATTAACCACCAGTTCAGAGCAGATTTGGGTGTTACCTTTGAGATTGCAGACATATGTGAAGAAGGCCTTGTGATTGTCTTTAGTGGATGTGGCCAATTTGGACTCAAAGTTAGCCTTATAGGATTTCTCCAGTGACCTTATTTGCTTGTTCAGACAAAGGAAAGATTCCTTCTAACTTGGCACATGCTCCTTCTTGGTCCTGGACAGCAATCTTTTTCCTTTTGTTATAGAGTTTGTTTATTGCTGTTGTCCACCAGACAGGTTTACTCTTCCTTGAGGAAGATGATTTAGTCCTGTCAGGTATTGCTGAGTCCATACAGCTATGTAAGTGCTCATACCATTTTTTGATGTAGGCTTGGACATTAGTGCTAGTTCCACATGAAGGGAAGGTGGCTGTGAAGCTGCTTATACCTGCTCTGAGGAGATTGTAGTCAGCTTTGGAAAAGTTTTTTTGTTTGACCCTGATGGGGGAGGGTCAGGAGAGATGGTGACTTCAAAAGTGATCACTTTATGGTCGGATCTTACCAAGGAGGATAACACTATAGGGGTGATACAGTGGCTACTCATATCGGTTAGGACCAGGTCCAGGATATTTTCACCTCTCGTAGAAGCAACGACAGCCACACTTTGTGTGACTGGTGGAAGTATTCCAGAAAGGGTTTTTGACAATGTACTGTTTTAGTGTTGGGGTTAGGGTAGGGTTATGTTTATGATTAGCATACATTGGAGAGAATAGGCAGTGGGAATTGTATGTGACTTCATATAATGTAAACAACAAAACAGGCTATCTCACAGACTGGAAATGATGGCAATGTTTAAAGGAAAACTCCACCTTAGAACTAAAAAAAAAAACATCTATTTTTTCACTCTATATCTGTTTTCTGAATTATTTTAACATTTCAAAATCACATCACTCTGACTGCTTCTTGTAGAATTTTAATATGTTTTCTGCAAAATGGGTGTCAATGGGGCTTGACATATCAATGTGATTTTATTTTTCTTCAATTTATTTATTTATTTATTTTACATTTGTTGATGGGGCTAGTCTAACTGGATATATGTCCATTTTCAGTAGAGGTCCAGGGAGAATAGCT
>NC_056733.1:569895296-569987796 GCF_019279795.1 Protopterus annectens | reverse complement strand
CTCACAGGCCTTCTTGAATGGCGAAGAAGATAGCCTTAATGTCCATGCCTCTCAAGAATGAAGGTGGTACCTTAGCAGAGCAAGGCACTACCTCCTTTCTTATATCCTGTTTTGGAATCCTGTATATCAAGGAATTTATCATGCAAGGGGTGTAGGGTTTGAGTAGCAGTGTTCAGCATCTGACTCAGCAAGGAAATGCATACCAGTGAGCCACAGTGGAAGCATTTCCAGCACATCTGAACTGCTCATCCAATTTAATCTAATCTAAGTTCATTATTTTTTGGCATCTTTAAAAGGATCATCTCAGAACTCAATAATACATGGTATTAGAATAGGTAATGATCCCGTTAACATAGTTCATCTCTCAGCATGAGTTAAATTGATTATAAATAATGCCACAGTAGTGATATCTGGCTTCTGATACAATTAGAAAAGTATAAATGAAATACTTGGGAAACAATAGAGATCATAATATGATATATTTAAAAAAAATCTTGTCATATCATTATGTCTGTCATCATCCTTTGCACATTATTCCTAAAGGGCAGTTTAGTACAGTAAATAGGAACACAAGTGAGAGTGTTATGTTTTATAAGTGATAGATTTATGTCATGTTACATAATAAGATTGCTAGACAAACTTTTAAGAATTTAAATTAAGAAGAAATGGTGTAATCTATTATGATGAATATATCCATTGCTATAATAAAAATACATACAAATGTGCTTTCATCCAAAAATATAGTGTAAATGCACACTGGCTAAATTAGGTATTGGAATAGTGAAATACCTTCAATTGTTGGCTTTCAACAAAGGTTACATATAAATGGAACAGAAATATAGGGGAAACAAGTGTGGTAATTGTAACTAATGTGTCCACAGTTATCACGTGGATTTCTTTTGGACAATCTGTTACTGAGCTGTTGATGTCTTCATCTTCTATTAGCTTTTTTACGGGTAGCTATAGTAATTTAGTGCAGTTGATGATTTGTACTTATGGATATTTTATGTGGGTAAGATTTTATATAAATTTAAGGAAAGGATCGGGGAACATCTTTATTATACAAAGAAAATTAATCTAAAGCATGCTTTAGCCAGCTGTGTTCATAATGAAGGATCAGTATGAGGTTTTTTTTTGCAATATTTTAAAGTATTTATCTATTGCATCCATTAAGCTCCAGTATTCTTATCAATGAACTGCATTCTTATCCTTAGTGTTGTAAATTATTCTGACAGCAGTTAACATTAACATTGATAAACAGATTTTTCACATTTAGCCAACTTTTTAAATATTTGTTATACTTGGCCTGAGTAAAATTTGCTCATTGTATTCCTCTAAAGTATTGAAATTATTGTATAATCTTGTAATTTTCCTTAGTTTATATTCCTTAAATATGTGCCGTTTATTAAAAAGCTATTGTCTGTTTTTTTTTTTGGTTCCTTAAAAACATGACTGCATATAAAGTGGGTATTTCTGGCATATCTTATTTGCTCATCCAATTTAATCTTTTTCTAAATTCATTACATTTTGTTGTCTTTATTATGTTCAATTCAAAACATGGTAATGCATTGTACAAGAATAGCTTATGATAACTTAAAAAACTGAAATATTGTTTGTAATTTTATAAAGTAGTTATCTATTTTATTTATTCTTTGTTGACTGGATTAGTCCTAAGGGGAAACCTAATGTAGCATTTTTAATATTAGGAGAAATATGGCCAGGGTAATATTGAACATTCCCTGCTGTTCTTGATAGGTACTGTATTACTCTTACATCCTTCCGAGCTACCATCAGCTCAATTAGATAGGAGCTCGGTTTAATATCTCAACCAAAGGATGACAGACTCAGGAGTAAAACATCTCCCTTATGCTGTACTGCAGGTATCAGCAATTCATCTTCCTGGTGTGGGGATAGAAGCCGCTGCATCCTGCATCATAGGTTTGGGTGCTACCTGTTGCACCATGGATACTGTGTCAGATAAGCTCCAGAACTGTCATCAATAAACTACATTCTTGTCCTTAGTGCCGTAAATTATTTTGATACCAGTTAACACTAAGATTCACTGATGCTTCAATGTAGCCAGTTTTTAAATAATTAATGTAACTGAGCTGGATAAACGTTTACTCATTCTATTCCCCTAAATTGTGTTTATCCTACACTATATGCTTTGAATGTGTACTATTCATTAAAAATGGTGCTATCTGTTTTTATTTGAATCCCAAAACTTTACTATATGTAAAATAAGCATTCCCAGCTTCTAGAATAACATCTGATTGGATGACCAGTTCTGTTTGTAATATGTTATCTTTAATAGGATCAGCTAAAACCTCAGTGCCTGGTCTTTGAATAGGATATGAATAATTGCTTTTGAGTGAACTCTTATTAAATTTCTACTTGTTAAAAAAAAATTAATCTGGAAAATGTTTTTATCTTATATCTGAAACAAATATATCCTGTTATATCTGGATGTAAAATGATAAAAGCACAGATTTAATTCATGGAAATCCATAAAGTTCAATAATATTTTAACATGATATTTACGATAACCTAAAATCACATTATCAGATTTATCAAAGTGCTGTGAGAACTAAATATTATCACCTGCCAGGAAAAGAGGATAATTAATTCTGTTAGCATTAGTTTGTAAAAGCTCATATACTAGTCCTATAATGTAAGTTTCTTTCTACCTTAACTCTTGCATGAGAATTTGAGGATATTCATAGAAAACTGAGTGATTAAACTCAGAAGACTAAAGATATCAGAAATATTACCAGTTGTTTCTATATTTTATGAATGGGAAACAAAGTATGCAAGTAAATAAGACAACACTTTCAGAATGGCTGATGAATTGTACTGCCTTATTATATGATAAATATATGAAAAACTTTGACTGGACGGGACAAACTGCATCTACTATGTTGCTGAACACTGCAGATGCGGTAAAGAGAATCAGGTCAGGGTACAGATGAAACTGAGACTAACTCATTCAGTTATATATTTACTAAACATTACAAGTTGCACTGTCACTGCAGATGTAGGAAATGGCTTGTGTCATTTGTATCACATGGGTGGCTGCATTAGTGACATCCTCCCTTCCCAGGTTGTTTTGGTACTCTTGTTGCAGTTCTACCCAGATGTAAGGATTCCACTGGCAGACATCTTGGATAAAGAAAGTAGCACAAACAATTATTGTATCATCACTCTCCTTTCCCTTATGATACTGGTTTGTTCTAGTCACACAGACAAGTTTCTGTTGTCATAGTGTCCTTCCTAGTTTATGTTTTTCACTGGGAATGGATTTTATCTACCTGATTCTTCACTTTTCTTACTGATCCAGTTCAGTGGTGGCTGGTGACTTCAAATCAAAGGAGGTCTGCAGGAGACAGCTAAATGTGTGGGGCCAACAGGAAGGGGAGTGGCCACCTAGAAAGGGGCAGAGCTATGCTCAAAACCACAAAAACTGAGACTTTAATTAAATACGCTACCCTGGGTGCCAGACCATCATTATGTATGTCCAATCAAGATAAAATGAAACGTAGAAGAAAAAATATTTCAATGCATTGGCTACATGACAGCTTACTTAATATCTAGATGGAAACAAAAAGGTTGTGAGGCATGAAAAAATAAATTACATTTTAAATACATTACTGGAATGCCAGTCAAAATCAAGTATAAAAAACAAGCAACACTCAACTCAAATGGGTCTATATTATAAGATCGACGGTTGAAAACATCAAACAACATATGGTCGACACCAAATGGTCGATGTTTTCAAACGTCGACCTTATAAAAAGACAAAAAAAGAAAAAAAGTACCCTAATGGGTTCAAGAAGGGGGCAAGCACCCCTGCACCCCCCTACACCCCCCACTACTTAAATATACCAACTCTAAGACTGCACTACATTGCAGTAAACAGAAATCTCCCCTCATGGAAATTTCCATTTACATGCTTGAAATTCTGAGCGTTTGATATTCTCATGTTGACAATGTCAGATTCGACATTGTCGGCTTTCGGGAATATAATATAGACCCACTCAAACCACTTCTCCTTGCACTGCAGTTCTAATTACAATTTATATTCAGCTTTATAAAAGTACCAAGTAACATGTTGAAAGTACCAATCTCTGTGATATCCCCACTTGTAAAAATGTTTCTTATCCAAAAAAGACTTACTGCCTGGCAACAACTATCTACTTGTTTCATGGCAGAAAACATGATCAAAGTAAAAAATGAATAGCAAACAAGAAACAAGCTCAAGATAAATTGCTTAAAGGATTACTGCACAGGTTATGGACCAAACATGATAGATTGGCATTCTGTTTAGTTTACAGGGTAAAGCCTGCAAAGATGACTGCAAATCTCCAACAAATGTAATGCGCTTCTGAAAATACTGTAATCCTGTCCTTTATTACAAATACTGTCATATGCATTCAATACCTAAGGCTTATAGGTTATCTAATTATGTAAATATTCTCTGCATGGCAACAACAAAAAGGCTTTCAATGTTGGTAATTCTTTAACAGTATGCTTATTAAAGCTTACTTGCATCTTACAATCTCAGACAAGCTTACCTGATGGTCATTAAAGCATTGCTACTTAAGCACAGAGCTACAGGCACTGCAACAGCATGCATTTTCTGAATAATAAGAAGCATAAATCAACAATATAAAAATATGACAGAAAACCAGAACATTCTGCAAAATCAAGGACAGATGAAAAGCCACTGTAGTACTTGTGTCTACCTTGGATAGGGGGATACTCTGCACACTTACACTGCATAACTAATCCTTGCCTTGCTTAGAAACATCCAGAGTCACTACATGGGGGAGTGGGGTGCAACAACTATGTCACAATGTGAAATGTCTCTGGCTGATGGTGATGGCCCTGACACATTTGTCATACCTCTCAACCTCAGAGCAAGAAATCTGGACAAAGCCATAAATAGAAGTGGGACAAAGGTCCAAAAATAAGGAACATTTTTAATTATTGCTCTTATATACTTAGAAAGATAATAGAATAGTAGGATTTGCATTAGTATGAATTTTCTGAAGGGTATGAAGTCTGAATTTCAGTGTCTGTCATTATTTAGTGACTTTATTCCTAAATGATTCACCAGGAAACCACAAATTTTATGAGGAACAAACCAAAAATAAGAAGCAAAAATCTATTCATTCTGCCAAAATCTGGACAGTTGAGAGGTATAGTTCAGCCAGGACTGTCTTTGAGTTTGCCGCCCTTCCCCCCTCACAAAATCCTTGGTCGAATGGGGCCTCCCCTCCTGCAGCCATTCCAATGTCCCATTACTTAGCTATTTCACCCCATTTACCATAAAGACTGTAATATGCATACTGATTTACTTCTCTGATGATTTGGATTTCATTTAAAAGTTTTATTTTACATTTTACAGCACAAACACTAATAGACATCTGCTAAGCAAAGCAACACAGTAGACTTAGCATTAAAACTTCTCTGCCCTTGAAACTCACATTCATTGAAACAGCATTGAAACCCACATTCAAAGAAAATACATATGGCTAGTGGCAGATAAAGATTAACATTGGGCTGTTTTCAAATCATAGGCCCCTTGCACACGAAACATACATGTGTTCTTTGATACTCCTTCCTTAGTGTATTAAATTACATTCCTTGTATAATACAGTACAGTTGTTAGACGGCATTTTAAATTTATTGTTTTGAACATTTTTCCAGTAAACAATGAAACAAAATGCAAGCACCAATAATGACAAAACTCCCCAGTTCAGAACATTTCCATCATAAAAGTCTACTCAAACTTCTACAATCCACCAGTATCAGTAAATATGAACAATCTCTGCAAAAGTAAAAGTCATCTAAATAATTCCACATTAAAGAGATCTGTAACTAATGAAGAGATTGCTGCTAGCAAACAACTTTATATTTCATTGTTTCATCTACAAATAAAGTGCCTGTTGGCCCTGAGGAACAAATTGCCTATGTTACATTAAAAATTATAAGCTAGTAATATTCCAATAGGGAATGGATGGCAAACTGATAACAGGTTCATAGTTACTAGGTATCTCCACCAAAGAGGACATTCTCAGGACTGTAGCCTCCACCCCCTTTAAACGTACAACACAGTCCAGTATAAGCAATGCATCTACATACTGTGGTAGTAGACCCACAGCCTTCTGCATCAAAAGCAAGTACACTACCTGTTCAGCTATTAACTATGCAAACAGACTCAGCATAAGCAGCACTAAACTTATCTTCCCCTGATGCTCTCAGCTCCTTGTAAAATCCACTTGACACTCATCTGTATTTCTCAACTTTGCAGCACAAGAAATCTGGGGGGGGGAGGCAAAACATTTTAAGCATTGCTTGTATAATCATGGAAAGTTGCTAGAATAAAATGCTGTGTTACCACCATGCATTTCACTGCCATGTCTTGAACCCAGGACCCTGTGCACTACAGTCAGAGCAACATACCACTATGCCAAATCAGCTGTTTCTTGAAAGATAGGAAGAGTGAAACTTAAATGGCTATCATTTAGTGAATTCAGTTCTCACCATAGCTCTCAACCTCTTAGCACAGAAAAACTGGTCAAAGCCAATAATGGGGGATACAGCCCCATAAATAGGGACAGATTTCAAAAATTCATCTTATAAACTTAGACAATTGCTAGAATAAAATGTTTTGTGCTACCATGTACCTTCTGAAGAATATGACGTCTGAAATTCAAATGCCTGTCATTATTTAGTGAATTTAAAATCCAGAAAACCACAGATTTTATAAGGAACAGAACAGAACAAAACTATGAGGCAAAAATCTGAACAGTTTACACAAGTGGTGGTGGGTAGGGAATTCAGGCTCTTGCTACCTGCACCCAAGGTACAGGGTTTGAGCCTGAGTTATTCTCTAGCCACTAGGTATATTTCCTGAGTTTCTCTCTAGTCACCAGGTATATTTAACTGGGGCATTGTATACACACACACACACACACACACACACACACACACACACACACACACACACACACACACACACACACAGAGCACCTGGGTTTGGAGTCTTTCTCTGCAGCAGCTTCAAAGTTCCACTTCATAGTCCTTCCCACACAGCAGTTGTAACTTCAAAGTCCCAGCCTAAGAATACAAGTCCTCCCACGAGAGAGGAGCTATCCAGCCTGCAGACGTTGCAGTCCGATCCCCTTCCAATCTATGCAGTTGTAACCGCATAGACTTCTGGGCATCTCTGTAATCTGATGCCTTCTTCCTAATCTGGACTGGTTAAACAGCAGTCTGGATTCCTATATGCATGCATGGAGTTCTGGGGGAAGACCAAGCACACATGGGAGGAGTTCCGGGATTCGTTATCATTCGTTTATTTTCATTTTTCTTTTTTTTGTTTTTTTCTTTTCTTTTCATTTTACAGCTGGGGGGCTGCAGTCCTGCAGTCCAATAGTATGAGCCACCCCTGATCCAGTTGATGTTGTACAGCAATGATTCTTATAGCTACTATTGGGATTTATTTTTTGTTCTCAAGCACAATTTACTTTATGTAAAATGTTGTTCAAGTTGAGGAAGTTGTGTAACTCAGACAGCTTGAGAAGGATAGCTTCTGAGGGAGAATATGGGCACCTTAGATTCAGGCTGAATATGACTGAACTGGTGATGTAGTGTCCTCAAAGCAGTCAGTGGCACGGCAGGCTACAACATGTGGTGAGGCTCTATTACTGTGGTGAATACCTTACTCGAGTGTACTTTGCTTATAGTTCATTAACATAAAATATGTTAGTCTCACATACCAGACATACAATCTTAAATTTAAATTTGCTACTTGTACATTTAGATGCTACAGAGAGACTGCAAAGAGTGAATCCAAACATGCAAAGGAAGATAGCAAAGCTAAACTTATCTTCTTAACAGTAAAAAATTTAATCTTTTTTATAATGAATGATAGCAAATCATTATATGAAGTAAATCTTACACACACACTAGACCAGTTTCTTTGGCTGACAGCATAAGTTGAGTAACTTCTTGGGTCATGGTGGTATATACCATTCACAATTGCAAAATTCATTTTACTTTATGACTTTTTTATTGTCTTTTTTCTCAACTACCTGCAGGCCATCAGCACTCCTGACTAGTCCATTCCTTCCTTCATAGAGTAACAACTGATTGTAGGATGTCATCGTTCAGTCAGATGCCTTTTTTCTTCTTCTATTTTTCATATGACCAAAACATGTTCTGCAGCAGCTCTTGGGAATGCTTGCAGGCATATGTGAAGGTATGCTACACCTTCCTCTGTGGGTGGGCAAATACTCACGCATGGAGGCTACTGCCTAAACATGGTTTGGCAGTGACCACTGCTACTCCTATGCTCTTGTTAATAGATCACCAGTCATCTGGTCATAGACAGGGCTTCAATGCCACAAAGTTGATAGAACCACAAAACTAGTTTTTGTTAAGTTATTTGTTTGCTTATGTTACCACTGACTTCCCTAGATAATATTTATCCAGCATACTCTATTGCAATCTTGGATTAAGTTCTGTTAATATGTATGTTAGGATTTAAATGATTGTACCAGCTGGAAGGTGTGAAATCTTTGTACACTACAATGTTTGCTTTTCAGTTAAAGTATGTTCATGAAGAGGCAGCAAACAAAATTAATTTAGTGATTTCCATACTGACCATCCAAAAAATAACTAGTAACAATCTGCATCAAATAAAAAGGTTAAATATTTGTGATGAGCTTTACCACTTCTGTCTGAATCACAAATTTCTGATACTTGTATAACCAAAATTATTTGATCAAACTCAAAGCAAATCACGAAACAGAAGAATGTTGAATTGTGAAATGACAAATTCTCTCTGTCATTTCATTTTTGGTGTAAAGAAGCAGAAAATATTCAAATGAATCAATGTCACACTGAAACAAAATATTAATAAATATGACTTTAATATATATCAAAAGTCATTTGGCAGGGGGTGAGATTTTCCTGCATCCCACATACCTCCCAACTAATTATTCTGACTTTGAAGCTGTGTCCGTTTGTGGGAAATATAGATGAAATATTTTGTTACTGCATGAAATGTCAAGTTTAATATGGATTTATATTAATATTATTTAATATGGATAGCACGGAGGTTTAAGGTTTTGAGCTGTTAATGAGCTGCTCCTATAATTAATGGTATAGGATTTGATTCCTTCCACGGTCGTCTGCCTACTGTCTGAGTCTCAGCGAGTCACTCGACCAGACAGTAATCCCGGGTCACCCCTAAAAAGGGACACTTTTGTCGACTGGACTAATGACTAATATAAAAATTAAATAAAAATCTGCTTCTGAAGTTCTTAAATTCTGCTTAGAGAATGGGTGACCTGTAGATCGGCACCCTGACTGGAGAACAAACATTTTGTAACAGGGTGTTAATCTACAGATAATACCTGCTCAAAAATGAGTCCACTGCTTCATAGTAGCATATCACGCTGCCATGGAGCTTGGACTGAAAACACTCAAAATGTCACCATTATTTTACAATCACTAAGCAGTGCTTTTGCTATTTAGCGAGTGCAAAATGTACAAAAAAAAAAAAAAGAGAAGAAAAAGTGTGTGTGTGTGTGTATGTGTGTGTATTTATGTTTATGTTTGTGTTTGTGTGTGTGAGTGTATGCATGCATGTGAGTGAGAGCGAGATCAACTGAGACATTATTTTACACTTGCTAAATAGTGCTTTTGCTGTTTAGTGAGTGTAAAACTAAATGAAACAGAAAAAAAAGTGTGTGATTATATTTCTGTGTGTGAGCAAATGCATGCAAGCATGCATGAAAGCAAGGTGTATGTGAATGAAAGAGAGAGTGTGCAGAGTGAAAATGATCGAGCACTGACAGTAACAGCACTTAACTTCTTAGCTCAAGATATCTGTATAAAGCCTAAAATAAAAGGGGTACAAAGGCTAGGAATAGGAAAACATTTTAAATATTGCTATTATAAAATCACAAAGTTCCTTAAATAATAATAATGCAATTTCTGAAGCCCGCGCATATGTGTGTGTGTGTGTGTGTGTGTGTGTGTGTGTGTGTGTGTGTGTGTGTGTGTGTGTGTATGAGAGAAAGTCATCGATCGGCCAGTGCCACCAGCAGCAGATAAGATTTTACATACCTCTCGACCTCTTAGCTCAAGATATCTGGATAAAGCCTGAAATAAAGAGGGAAAAAAGTCCATAAATAGTAACAGATTTTAAATATTGTTCTTACAAAATTACAAAGTAAGTTAAATAACAGGATTTGCCTTAGCATGAATTTTCTAAAGGAAATAAAGTCTGAAAATCAAATCTATTTCATCGTATCCAGTCGTATCCAACACACTAGTCATAGATAACTCTATAGTCAGGCACACTGATGTTCCACTCACCAGGCTAAACAAGGAGAAGGTTACTGTCAGCTGCCTGTTGGGTGCCAGGATCCGCCACATAACCCACGCACTCAGGTCACTCCACAACAAGTACAAATATGACTCTGTCATTGTCCATGTTGGTGTGAACGACCTGAGACATACCTCCCTGGACTACATGAAAAGAGACATGAAAGAGGTCTCCGATCTTGTAGCCCAGACAGGTATGACCCTAACTCTGAGTAGCATTCTGCCATCACCCACAATGGTACCACAGTACAAGGACAAAATGATTTACTTCAACAATTGGCTAAGCTTCTGGTGTCATTCTAAGGGGATCCAGTATCTGTCTGCTTGGGATGACATGGTCGACAGACCACGATGCTTTGCCAGAGATGGCCTGCACCTGTCACCCCTGGGATTCCGGATACTGGCTAAGGTTCTAGCCGCCCCTATAGTGCCTTTTTTAAGCAAGGTTCAAATGACAAATTCACCACCGTAACAGGAACAGGCAAGCAAAAACTGAGGGTAATGCTTCTCAATGCTAGAAGTCTAAATCTCAAAATGCACTCACTCGAGGCACTCCTTAAAATGGAGAACATCGATATTCATGCAGTGACTGAGACCTGGTTCAAGGCTCCAGAGAGCACCCCTGCACTACCATGCTATAACTCATACCACACTTTTCGGCCATGTAACCTGAACCGGAACACCAAAGGCGGAGGTGTGTCCATATTCATTAAGGATATCCACACCCCCAGGCTAGTTGCTCAGCATAATGCATCTGAGGTTATCCAAGTGCAACTAACTCTGGGCAAAACTGCAATCCAAATTGTAGCTTGCTACAGATCTCCCACCATGCCCCAAAATTCCCACTACTCTTTTCTTGATGTACTGGAAAATATTATGGTTCAACCAAACACCCTAATAATGGGTTATTTCAACTGCCCCACCATTGTGTACCAACTCCTTCACACAATGCTTTCTGGAATTCATAAACTCCAATGCCCTGGATCAACTTATCTACACCCCCACCAGGGGCAACAATATCCTAGACCTTGTCATTATCAATATGAGTGACCGGTGTTCCACACCTGAAGTCAACTCCTCGTTGGTCCGATCTGACCATAAGCTACTCACCCTTGATATCCACATCCTGCCCCCCCCCCCATTAAGGAAACCACAGTAAAAAATTTCTCCAAAGCCAACTTCATGCTTCTTAAGACAGAAATGGTGAACTTCATGGCACCCATGCAGATGGACAATACAGTTACGACTGCTGAATCCTACACAAATGCACTCTATAAGCATTTACAAGAGTGTATGGATCATGCTATCCCAAACAGAACTAAGATGCTATCCTCCAAAAAAAGGAAGCCAATCTGGTGGTCCCCTGCCATAAACAAACTGTACAACAGAAGGAAGAAATTGTTGCAAAAGAGAATAAAATCCCATGAGTGGAGGAGCTCCCCTGGTCAGCCTCAGTAAGAAGCTGACATCCCTTATAAGATCCTCCAAAGCTAGCTACGAAAACAAAATTGCCACTGATTCTAAGGGCAACCACAAAGCATTCTATAGCTTTGTCAAGAATCTCAGTGCTACATGCAACACCCAGATCTGCTCTGAGTTACAGCACAATGGCACGAAAATTACAGAACCAACTGATATTGCCAGCATCCTGGTAGATAGGTTCAATGCTAACATTACTCCCCCCCCCCCCCAGCCCCTAAAGGGCCCATATCTATACAGGAAGAATGTAATCACAACAATGCAGGTAAAAGCTGCACTCTCTAAAACCAAAAACACAGCATCCGTGGGACCGGACAACATCCAAGGCTGCATTTTACATGAACTTCAGAACAAACTGGCTCCCCACCTAAGCACCATGTTCAGTCATAGCCTCACATCAGGCTTTGTGCCCACTGAATGGCATACAGCAGCAGTTATCCCACTCCACAAGAGGGAGCCACCACTGATCCTGGGAACTATTGCCCTATTAGCCTGATGAGCCTGGTCTGCAAGGCCATGGAACGTATCATCATGGAACTACTAAACAAAGACATTGGTAACCTCCAAACTCTGGATCCCGCACAGTTTGGGTTTGTGAAAGGCAGATCATGCCTCCTGAACCTGATCGACTTCTTTGAGGCAGTAACCAAAGTCATAGATGAGGGTAAGGTGGTTCACACAGCCTATCTTGACCTCGCCAAGGCTTTCAACACCATCCCCCATTCTGGAATTATAGCTAAACTCACTAAACTAGGTATAAACCCCTACGTCACAAGATAGGTTGCCAACTGGTTCACTGACAGAATCCACACTGTAAAAGTGCACAGTCCAACTCTCACCTCAAACCAGTGACAAGTGGAGTACTACAGGGTTCAGTCCTGGGACCTCTCCTGTTTGGTATCTACTCTGAAGTACAGGCTAACACAGAAGGCCTCTGGCTAATGAAGTTCGCAGATGACTGCAAACTAGGAACCATAGTCGAGTCCCCAAATGATGCGGAAATCCTACAGAAGGGCCTCACTGAGCCAGATGCCTGGTGTCAGAGCCATGACCTCAAGCTCAATGCCAAAAAGTGCACTGTCATCCCCTTTGGTAAAAACTCTGTACCCATGAACTACTACATAGACAGCAGTCTACTTAACACTGAATGTGTGATAAGAGACCTTGAGACCCAGGTGGACAGTAGTCTGTCCTTTGATAGTCACATCGCCACAGAAGTCAGGAAGTCCTTCTACGTGGCACACCTCATCATAAAAGGGTTCTCATCCAGGAAAAAGAGGTCATTGTTCCCCTCTACTTGACACTCATTAGACCCATTATGGAGTACAACGCCCCTTTTGAAATGTACCTCACAAGACATCTGCAACAGCTGGAAAGGCCACAGAAGTACCTCACAAAGAGGATTACTGGTCTCAAACAGATGCCCTACACTGACCGTCTCAAAAAACTCCAGCTTTACTCTGTAGCGTATCGCCTACTCCGAGGTGATCTCTGCCTAACATATAAAGCTATGTCAAACCCAGAGCTGTTGGACATGCTACACCTAAAGAAATCCCAATCCCTCCGAGCTACATGCTCTAGGGACCTAAACCTTGTCACCACAATAAACAGGACATGCTGGAGGGATAGATTCCTGTCCCAGAGACTTCCCATACTCTGGAACAGGCTACCCATCTATGTCAAGCAAAGTTCTTCATTAGCACTCTTCAAGAAAAATCTTGATGAGTGGATGGGAAATAGGAAATAGACCCCAGGGGTCACTTCTGTGTCTCTGCTTAACAGTGGCACAGGAAAATAACTTTCTTGGGTGGCGTAAGCCAGGGAACCTTGTTGGCTAGGCTTACGTAGGCCCTCGGGCCGATATCCTAGTACCTACCTGTGAACCTATGAACCTATGTCATTATTTAGTGACTTCCTGACAGCAAACCACACATTTTAGGAGTAAGGAACCAAAAAATAAAGTGAATATCTGAATATTTTATTTAAAATGTTATATATTTGGATGTAAAATGCTTCCAACAACACCATTTACATATACCAAAGCAACTTTGAAACATTAGGCAGAAGAACTATTTTACATCAAAATATATAAAAATTTAGTAATAAGAAAATAATAAGTAAGTAAGTACAACACAACAATTTTGAAGACAGATAATTGTCTAAGTGCAATAATGCCCTCCAGGGTGTGTGTTATTGTGGAAATAACACCCTTCCAGGAGTGTAGAGGCCCTCCGTCTTGGGCAATGGGCCTCAGAACACCCCTTGGTGGGCATTATTTCCACAATAACACACACCCTGTTGGGCATTATTGCTTGTTTAGTCCAGCATTTTATTAAATTAGATTAATAAGCCACTATTTCTCAGGGAATTGTAACATGCTGACACTAACAGAAGGTATACAGCAGCACCGGTACTATTTACTGAATTCATTATCATCTTAATGGTAATGTTCTGTAATACTATTTATATGCCTCAAAACTGCAAGTTTATACTTTCAAAAGTGCAACAATTTCTTATTCTGGATTTTCTAAGTATTTTAAGATGTGTTGATGTCTGATTAATTTAGAAGTAGTGGAATAATATCATTTATGACACATCAACTATATGAATGGTTGACCTCATGGGTAATTTAATCCATGAGTGAGTTGTAAAACCTGAAAATCTGGATTATATTTAAATAATATAAAATAGTCCAAACTACATATTCTATAAAAAGAATTGAAATACATCTATGAGTAGGTACTCTGTTTTGCTTTCTTTGCATTGTTTTGTTTAAATAAACAAGATTTTTTTGTTTTCCAGTGTGTAGTGATATATGCTAAATGCCTTGTCAGTAGTGTGCGCAGTAGTGACACAATATGAAAAGCACAGTTTATGATTCACTACTTTTTCTTGACTATATTTATGAAAATACTGAAACACCATCAGCAGAACTCAGTTGTAAAAAATAATGAATAGTGAAAGGTGTGAAAGTTAAAAAAAATTCTGCTGTTAGTCCTCTGGGAATCCAAAGTTTGGAAAATGTTAACAGTGTGACACTAGATTTAGCCCTGACTATAATCCAGCAGCCATGGTTTGATTATTGGCCCTGGCACTTGATGATATAGGCAAGGTTTGAGAAGAGTGAAGGAAAGTGGCCTGTATCATCTCTCCTGGTGGAAGAGGTGGCTAGTTCACATTTGGGATCACAATGGGTAGGTGCAATTTCCTTGGTGGAGACTGCTTAAGCCACATCCAGTGTATTCAGGAAGGGGCAAGGTTGTTAACAAATATACCTCTTGTGGAACTGATAGGGCATTCTTTACAGGCACCCAACTGTATGTCCCTTTCTTATATGCATTGGCACATGTGAGCGAAGATGTTAGGGCCATATAAAAAAAAAAAAAAAATCACGAAACAGGACTGTCTGAATTATAGGTTCATAGGTTCATAGGTTTATACTAGGCTATCTGCCCTAAGGCATTTATAAGCCTAGCCCAAAGTTATGTGGCTTACGCCACCCCTTATGTTAGAAATAATGTGCCCATTAGTTTATTGTGCCTCTGTCCAGCAGTGACACAGAGATGATTCCCGGGGTAAACCTACGATCTCCCATCCACCGGTCAAGATTTCTCTTGAACAGAGCCAGCGAGGTGCTCTGCCTCACATGGACCGGGATTTTATTCCACAGCATGGGGAGTCTGTGGGTGATAAATCTATCCCTCCAGAATGTCCTATTTATATCCGTGCTAAGGTTTAAGTCACTTGCTCTAGTGGTTCTGGTGGATTTGGATTTTTTGAGGTGGAGCATGTCCATTAATTCCGGGTTGGTCATGGCCTTGTATGTCAGGCACAGGTCACCTCTGAGCAGACGGTATGCAACTGAATAGAGTTGGAGTTTCTTCAGTCTGGCAGTATACGACAGGTTTTGGAGTCCCTTTATCCTTTTGGTGAGGAACTTTTGGGGTCTCTCCAATTGCTGCAGGTGTCGGGTGAGATACATCCCGAATGGGGCATTGTACTCGATCATTGGTCTGATAAGTGAAGAGTACAGGGGAACAATGACCTCACTTGATCTGGATGTGAATCCCTTCATGATCAGATGGGCAATGTAGAAGGTCTTTCGAACCACTTTAGCAACGTGAGTGTCAAACGAGAGGCCACTGTCAACCTAGGTACCCAGGTCCCTGATAACCTCTTCTGTGCTTAGTGGGTTGCCACCTATATGGTAGCTTGGGGTTACCTTGTTTTTCCTGAAGGGTATGACTATACACTTTTTTGTGTTCAACTTCAGGCCATGGCTCTGGCACCAGCTATCAGTTTCCGTGAGATCCCTCTGAAGGATATCTGTGTCCGATGTACTATCCACTATGGCACCCAGTTTGCAGTCATCCGCAAACTTTGTCAGCCATAGTCCTCCTATGTTTGCCTGTACTTCTGAGAAGTAGATGCCGAACAATAGGGGGCCAAGGACTGAGCCCTGTGGGACACCACTTGTAACCGGCTTGGAGTCTGACATGGCTCCAGCAACTCTAACCCTGTGGGTTCTGTCCTTTAGCCAGTTTGCAATCCATCTTGTGACATATGGGTTTACATTTAAGCTGGTAAGTTTCTCTATGATATTCGAGTGGGGTATTGTGTCGAAAGCTTTTGCAAGGTCAAGGTAGGCTGTATGGACTGCCTTTCCCTCATCAATGGCCTTGGTAACTGTTTTGAAGAAGTCGACCAAGTTCAAAAGGCAAGATCTGCCCTTGACAAAGCCAAACTGGGTTGGGTCCAAGGTCTGCAAGTCCCCTGTGTCCTTGTTTATGAGTTCCATTATGATCCTCTCCATAGCTTTGCAGACCAGGCTTGTTAAGCTTATGGGGCAGTAATTACCAGGGTCCGTAGAGGCACCGCCTTTGTGGAGTGGGACCACAGTTGCCGTACGCCACTCCTTGGGCACATGTCCTGTGGTAAGGCTAAGATTAAACAGCTGCCTTATGTGCGGGTTTAGTTCTTCATTGAGTTCATGTAGCACACAGCCGGGGACACCATCCGGTCCCATTGATGCTGTGTTTTTAGCTTTAGAGAGAGCAGCTTTCACCTGCGCATTTGAGATGTCTGGGAGGCTACACTCTGTTGGGATAGTTATCTCTCCTTTTGGGGGGGAGAGGGGGGTGAAGTTTGCGCTGAACATGTCTGCCAGTATGTTGGCAATGTCTGTGGGTTCCGTGATTTTTGTATCATTTTGGACTAATTCTGAGCATATCTGGGAGTTTCCACCCAGGTTTCTGACATAGCTGAAGAAGGCCTTGTGATTGTCTTTTGAATCTATGGCAATTTTTTTCTCAAAGTTGGCCTTGGATGATTTTATGAGGGATCGTAGTTTCTTGCTAGTACTGATCAAAGATGCCTTCCCTTTTTGGGATTTTGCTCTATCATGTAATAGCTTTCTCCTCTTATTGTAAAGTTTGTTTATGGCTGGGGTCCACCAGACTGGACGTCTGCCCTTGGTAGAAAGAGTCTTGGTTTTATTTGGGATTGACTGATCCATGCAGTCCTGAAGGTGTTCATAGAAGGCATTTGTAAGGGCTTCCGCAGCTTGGGTTGTGGTTTCCATTGGCTCGGGGGCCTTGAAGGATACCACACCTTTCTTGAGTAGTGTGAAGTTTGCTTTAGAGAAGTTCTTCACTGTGGTCTTTTTTGTTTGGGGTGGGGGCGGGATGTGGATTTCTAGTGAGATTAGTTTAAGATCTGATCTCACCAAAGAGGGATATACTTCCGGTGTGGAGCATTTTGTCCCCATGTTTGTGATGATGAGATCTAGTATATTTTCTCCTCTTGTGGGGACGGTGACTAGTTGTTCCATGGCATTTGAATTTATGAACTCCAGGAACCTTTGGGCTAGAAAGTTGGGGCTTGAGTAATGTTCTCAGTCTATATTCGGGTAGTTGAAGTCACCCAATATGATGGTGTTTGGTGATACATTTATACCCTCCAGTGTCTTCAGGAAGGCTGTGTGGGTTTCCTGAGTTTGAGAGGGTGGCCTGTAGCATGCTACAAATTGTAGAGTAGTTTTGCCTATGGTTAATTGCACCTGGATGGTTTCCGATGCTTCGTGCGTAGCCACCAACCTGGAGATGTGGGTATCCTTGATGAATATGGATACACCCCCTCCTTTTGTGGTATGGTCCGGGTTTTGGGGCCGGAACGCATGATATGAGGTAAAACCTGATAGTGCCGGGGTGCTCTCAGGAGCCTTGCACCAGGTTTCAGTCACAGCACAGACATCGATGTTATCCATACTGAGAAGGGCCTTGAGTGCGTGCATTTTGAGATTTAGACTTCTGGCATTGAGAAGCATTACCCTTAGTTTCTTCCCATTTTTGTTTTCTAGGGTGGTAGGTTTAGAATTTGAGCCTTGCCTAAAAAAGGCACTATGGGGGGTGGCAAGAGCCTTAGCCAATATCCGGAATCCCAGGGGTGACAGGTTCAAGCTGTCCCTTGCGAAGCAGCGTGGCTTGTCAAGCATGTCATCCCAAGCAGACAGACACTGGATCCCCTTTGAATGACACCAGAAATTAAACCAATTGTTAAAGCTGATCATCTTGTCACTATATTGTGGCATCATTCGTGGTGAAGGAAGGATACTGCTCAGGGTCAGGGTCATACCTGCCTGGGCTACATAATCAGAGAGCTCCTCTATGTCTCTTTTCATGTAGTCCAGGGAGGTACGTCTCAGGTCGTTCACACCAGCATGGACAATGACTGTGTCATACTTGTACTTGCCATGGAGTGACCTGAGTGCTTGTGTTATGTGGCGGATTCTAGCGCCCGATAGGCAGCTTACCATGACCTTCTCCTTGTTCAGCCTGGTGAGTGGGACATCAGTGTGTCTGACTATGGCGTCACCTATGACAAGTATGTTTGGTGTTGTATTTGGCCTTAAGGGCAGTGACTGCTTTGCACACTGATTTTGTTTTTTATGTGTTGTTTGTGTGGTGTCTTGAGTTTACAGTTGCTTGGGTGTCTGCTTTGGAGGCCTTTGCTGTTTAGGTAAATTTTTACTCAGAGCCTCCGAGTATGTCTTAGTGTGTTTATGTGTTTGATTCAGTGGTGTGGTTGAGTTATGTGAGACTTGTATTGTGGTGTGTGTAGTTGCCTTCTCCTCCTGCCTGGTCTTGCCAGTCCTGAGTTGAGAGAGCTCAGCCTCCAGTTTGGCTAAATAGCTGCATCTCTCGCAAGTGTTAGTGTTATGTGGGAGGAGGAGAGGGTTGTCCGTGTACATGAGGCAATTGTAACATTGCCTCAGAATTCCCAGATTCACCAACTGGGCAGGAGAGGACGCCAGCATCTGACCCTTCGACATGCTAGAAAGAATTATGAGTTGGTATGAGACAGAAAAGTAGAGGGCTTAGCAGGGAAGTGGGCACCCTGGGGGTTTTGCAAGTGAGGGATTTGTATAATATAGGAGTGCTTGACCTGCAAAGAAAATGCTTATAAGACAAGGGATATGCTTTTAAGACAAGTGCTGAGCTTTTTGAGAAGAAAAAGCAATTAGGAACAAGTGCTGTGCTTTTTAGTGAAGGTGTAAACTGTTTAGGTTCCTAACAGAGCAGTTCTAAGGGAAAAATTGAAGAACAGACTTTATGGAGCCAGAAAAAGTTTAACCTTGTTAAACCGGTGCTTCCTGATGCTGCTCTAGTGGCAACTCCGCGCTAAAGCACGTTAAGGCGTGCTTGATAGCAGGGGCTGGAAAGAAGCAGGAATAAAACCAAATCGGACAATAAAACTACAGTTTCAAGTCAGTAACCACTCCTACAGGGGGCAGGGAAGGCTGTTCAGTGTTATTCACTGCCACTAATCAACAGAGAGACTTTCCTTTAGCCCAAGCAAAAATGGCCTCACAGAAACTTACAAACAGTTCAGGAAACAGCAAGCCTGTAACTGAACTTTTTTAAATCTCAGAAAAGTGGGAAAAAAGCAAGATTTTTTTTTTTTTGTTTTTTCAGAGATAGCAGAGGTTCACAGGTAATATCAAGTTATAACAGTGCAGTAAATGACCCCACACAAGAGTGCTAGGTCAAGGACAGAAAATATGCAAGTTTTGAGAAAAAAAACGATTTAAAATTAAGTGCAAACAGGAAATTCAGTAAACAACTTTTGGTTGTGCTCTAAATACAGCTACTAATGCAGAAATCAAGTTTAACAAGCCAGAAAATGCTCAAACTAGGCAGCTATGCAGAAAAACTTAGCAAATAAACTCCTAGTTGTCCTTCAGCCTAATGATGCGGAATGAATGACCTGATTGGCTGGGAAATGGCTGATGACTGACAGGAGGTGTGAAAAAAAATTACAAAAAAAAAAAACACTATTGCATCTGATCTGGTTTCTGTTTCCAGTTTTTATTTACATATGTTTAAATATTTGATCTTTATTTTTATATGATGCGTGTTTTGATAGTTTGGGGGATTGATGCATATTAAGTAGATTGAATATGATGAGCCTTTTGTAAGAGCCTGTATTCTTACAAAATAATTGACAATTTTTTTTAAAGAAACTTCTATTTTACTTCAGTGCTGTTTCACTGTATGCAGATGGTAAGAGGAATGTGCATTCATACATATTGTGTGTGTGTGTGTGCGTGTGCGTGTGCACGCGTGCATGTGTTTGTGTGTGTGTGTGTGTGTGTGTGTGTGTGTGTGTGTGTGTGTGTGTGTGTGTGTGTGTATGTATGGATCCTATTCAGAAGCTTGACTCTTCGGAAAGTTGAACCTCATATGATTGAGACCATATGATCAACTTTTTGGAAAGTTGAAGTTTTGAACGGATATCACAGTACAGTGGGGGTTGGAGAATTTATTCTTTTCCCCAATCTAGTAAACCTTGGAGTTGGTGTATATAATATGCAGGTGGCATGGGGGGGGGGCTTGCACCCCTGCAAAAACATACATTTTTGCTTTTTTCAGAAATTCAAGTTTCCAAAACATCAAAATTTGACTTGAGCTTCTGAACGGGATCCATGTGTGTATGTGTCCCCGACTGCATGTGCTTATGTGTGTATGTGCTGTACATGAGTTTTACTGGATGTGTGTGCATTCACACACAAATGTGTGTGAAGATCAAAAGTTAAAGGATCTCTGGAAGCTGCATTGGTTTCTCAAATCAGCAGAGAACTGGCAGTTGATACTACCCTAGTTAAGGTCACATCCTTATGTGTCTCAGTAAAATGCAATATGCAGTACAAGTCTGCAACATAAAAGGTGTTGCAAGTGGAGGTGGTAAAAGAAAGATAGGTACTTATGTATTATCGCAACCAGATTTTCGAACTCGCATAATTTGTAATGTTTCTGAGAAAACTGGTTTATTAAGCTGGAAAGGGGAGTGTAAGCAAGTAAGTAATAATGTGCCACACACGATATGAGGCAGGGAGAGGAATAACTGTAAATCTTTCGACTGCTACCTGCTATGTCTCACTTTTGCGGAGAACTCTACACTGCTACACCGCATCAAAAATACTTCCTTGCTGATTACAAGCACAGCAAAGGCAAGTTATTGAGGAATATACCATCTGAATGTTCATGGCCAGTAGTCATCAAAACACAAGCTGATTGCTGCTGGAAGTAGTGAGTAAGGGGACATTGATTGCTCAGGGACTGCTGCTTTTCTCCCCTGCGGGACTCCTGGGACAAGGGAGTTAAACATTATGCCACTTCACACACAACTCGGCAAATCTGAAGATGTTTACTCACAGCACGCAGTTCCACAACTACCAAGAGTTGCTAGAAATGCTCCGTGATTCGCCCACATATCTACCAACATCCTGTCTGAACATGCCACCACACAAAACCGAACCAAATTACTAATGCTAACTTCTTCCATGAAAAACAACCACAGAATAAGCTGCCCACATAATCCACCTCCCTTTAGAAAAGCATCACTTACTGCAAGTTTCTCATCGAAAGGGTTATTTTCAAGCATTAGTCAGAAATAAATAGTTTACCAAAAGCATGATTCTTGTGTCTGTCTTCTCATTGTTAGAATTCATTCCAAACAGTGAAAACATTCCTTTCTTCAATAAGAGAGCAGCCATGACAATTCACGGGTGAGTGTGTAATGCATGCAGAACACGAAGCAGAATTTTTCAGTTATTTTTCATCCTGAAGGTAATTCAGACATATTCTTTAGCAGTAACGACTTACAATAACACCTTACAGTGTTTCTTGCACCCGTTTCGGAATTTCACAACCACGAAAATCTGGTTGTGATAATACGTAAGTACCGAAAGATGTTTCTCAGACTGAAACTTTGTACAGCAGAAGTCAGGATGGGAAGAGATTGATTAAGTAGCTGTCAGCATAGCCCAAGATTTACCACCACCAGAATATTAGCAAATATATTAAGGTGACTACAGCTAGACCCACAACTCTTACACAAATTTGTTAGTTACAGCTATTTTTAGTGCTGTCATCAAAGGGAAAACTGACTGGGAAAAGACTGTTAAAAGCAGTCAGATGCCTATATTATTCTGTTTCTGTTTTGACTTTTACTTATACACAAGTTTTACTTAAAAACTGCAGAAGTTGTAATGGTTTAATGTACAAATCACCACTAAAGCCTCTCTGATGCAAACATCATAATAAAAGATAACATACCAGAGACCAGACAACAGCGTAGTTTAGAATAATTAAATTATAACTCTCAGACTATTGTACAGGGTCACTGCAAAGATATGTTTAATTATTGCCTTTTATCTAAAAGAAAACCTTCTAACTGCTTTACTTCTATCTCACATATAATATAGTTTGTTTATCCCACCACTTAAAGATCTGAAATTTTGGGGTATTACATCTCTTTATAAAAACATGAAAAAAATTGGATAATGAGAGAAAATGCAAGCTGATTATTATGCAGTATTTGTTCAATGATCTGAAATCTTTAAAGTTTTAAGTAGAATTTACTTAGCAGTTCACAGTGAGTGATGTAAAGACTATAAAACAACACATTTTGCTAGTTTCTCTCTGTACCATAAATGAAGCGTGCACAGCAGTCTAACTTTGGTGTAAGATAAAATAAATGATAGGGTATAATCAACGTCTACTTAAAAATCATTAGGTTTGCTCAGCTAACTGCTAGCCTTAATCAGTGCTGTAAGTTCAGACCACTTTACATCATGTAGTGAATGAAATTATTAAATCAAACCAGTTGCTTCTCACTGCATCAGACAAGTGCAGAATGAAAGGCCTTACTAAATAAATAGAATGCTGTGCAGTTATTTTATTCAGATTGCAGATCTCTTTTTATCTAGTGGAATGCAAATGATTTGCTATGCTTCACTTGTTTTATCAGTGTGATTTCAGAAATGTCAGTCAAGTCTTTTCCTGACTCTGCACGTGAGCACCTAGATGTCACAAATGATCAAATAAGGGAATGTTGTTGTCAGTCATACAGAGATACACAGAAGTCTGCAGTCTGCAGAAGCACCCGACTGTTATCACCCTTTTAAATACAAGTTAGTTCCAAATGACAGAATGTACCAAAAAAAAACCCAGTCCTACCAACAAGAAAAGTGTCACAGTTCGTTCACCTAGTAAGGTAAATGAAACAGTGCATGCCTTTTATACAGGTCTGTACTATTTCCAAATATGCTGAACAAGCTCACAATGTACTATTGCAGGAAAGAAAAGTTTAGTTGCTGCATGTGTGCAGCGCTGCCATCTGGATGGCTGTTTATGGTAAGAGGTAGCCATACAGAAGTATAAATGAATGAAGGTTCTCATTTGAGGTCATAATGGAGTATAAGCACCCAACAGCAAAGCCTGTACTAACTAAGGCTATGATTTTTTTTAGCTGTGTTAAGCTAGAAGCAGAAGCAAAAGATTCTGAAGGCTGCTTGTAGTGTAAATGGAGATGAAATCAAGTGATAGTCTCGTCATCTCTGCAGCATGCCAAATGAACTATTCTACTACAGTTATTGAAAGAACCAAGGATTAATCAACAACAGTTTGTATTGCTAATGACATCACTGTTTTGAAGACAACTGGATGCATAATTTTTATTAAGTATGGTTTATTAAAGCAATTGCACGTTTTGCATGGTGCTAATATATATAGTAGTATTGCATACCTCGCAGCCTCTTAGTATAAGAAATATGGACAAAGCCTAAAATAATGGGGAGACAAAAGCCCAAAATAGGGACACATTTTAAATATTGCTCTTACAGATTAGAAAGTTGCTTGAATAACAGCATTTGTCTTAGCATGCTTTTTCTGAAGGAAATGAAGTCTGAAATACAAATGTATGGCATTATTTAGTTATTTCAATCCTCAGTGATTTGCCAAAAAAACAAACATTTTATGAGGAACAGGACAAAAATATGAGGCATAAATCTGGACAGTCTGCAAAAATCTAGACAGTTGAGAAGTATGTAGTACTGTTAATATTTTGTCCTGCTCAGAGGACTTATTTCTTGCAAACAGCCCTATAAGCAATGAGGCACTGAATAATCTGAGATACAGCAGGTTACGCATCTCTAAAATAATGTTGCCACCTCTTACACGGTTCTTGTACCTAAAATATGTGAAGGCCATCATAACCTGTTTAATGTGTGCGTATAATGTCATTTCTAACAGCAGAGGGAAACTGTCCATATTAAGTAGCCTGATTAGGATTTGGTCTAGACACATTTATTTATTTATTTTTTGTCAGGTTGGTAGGTGAAACTATCCCCTTTGGGTCTTCTACAGTCATGACCCAGACTAAAAGAGCAGGGATAAATACAGAAGGTGAAAATAATTTAATTGCTCCTGAGTTCTTCATTTTGTTGAAGCAGTGTGTTCCATTGGCTCAGGAATAGATGAATATGTGAATTAGTGTTTGGAATGGTAAGTTTTTGTGTATTTCATGTATTTTATTTTGAATTGGAAAATGTTCTTTCCTTTGTTTGTATGTTTTTTTTTTAATCAGAGGTACTTGGTTTGCTGTTAACAGCTTTTGCTTTATCTCTGTTTATTTTATATCCCCTTAAAACTGTCTCAAAATGTTCTACAGCACTGAAACACCACTTTCTGGTTTATCAAATACAGCATAATATAATATGCAAATAAAGATAACTTTTCTTGATTACCAAACCAGTTATACCCCTGAATTTGTGAGTCCCTTATTTTAAATATAAACTAAATAGCAGAGGAAAGAAGATAGCCATGCATTGTTCTTCTGTTCAAACACAACTTGCCAGAGAAAAAAATCTCCCACATTAATTTTTACCTCTGACCCTTGATATAGCTTCCTTATTAACCATATTATTATATTAGGAAATGCAAATGCCACCATTGCTCTACTCACAAAATCTCAATTAACTCTACAAAATGCTTTCTATGCATCAAGACCCACCAAAAATTGTGAAATTCTCTTAATCTCTGCTTCCATATGGATCATTATTGTTCTATTAATATTGTTAAATGTTTTCTTCCCCTCCTCAAAGCCACATTGATCTATATCTATCAATTTTGGCAACACTGTTGCCCTTCTCTTAGCTAGTACAGAAATAAACATTTTTATAATCATGGTTTAAAATTCAAATGCTTCTATCTGAAGTTAGGTCTAAAGGGTCTTAATCCTCTTTGGGTAATACACTCATAATAGCTTTCTGACAATATGTCGGTACCCCCCTTCTTTTTAAATTATTGTTAAACAAAACCTTCCAGATAGTTATTGCTTTCTTCCCTCCTACCTTTCAAACTTCCACAGGCATGCTATCTCTTCCTGGACACGTCTCTGTTGATTGATTATACATCACTGCTTTATCTGTCCTCTTTTTATCTTAGTTATTAAATTGTGAGCCGCATCTTTCTCTAATAGTGGTATAATTAAACCTTCCATAAATATTCAGTTTGAGCCTTTTCTTAGTTTTTCCACTTACCTCTGTTATAAATTTTTTTTATAAAGTTTCCAAAATATTTCTAATCCCTCTGCAGGATCTTTTATGATTTTTCTTGACATAGGCTCCATAAGATTATCAACAACCCTTTCTACTTTCTGTTGCCCAAGTCATTGCACTAAAAAAAAATATGCTCTGGAGTCATCAAAACATACTCGATAGCAATCTTCCTAAACTCATGCATATTATCCAAATACTCATTTATTTTCTCTTTAGCACTTTGCAGTTCCTCCTCTTCTTGTTCTATGTTTTTTCTTTATTCTGCAATACTTTAGTTATGTCATTTCCTTTAAATAATTCCTATTACTTCTTTCCCATATTTATTTCTTTTATTTCTACCATATCTTTAAACTCCATTTTCATTTTATCCCATCCACTAGCTCTACCCTTCTCAAGATATTTTATCTTCCCTAACAACTCTCAAATAATTTCCAGTATCCATTCCTTAAATCCTTTCTTTTTAACAGAAATGCAAGTCCCACTGTCTCACTTTTAATTTATTATTTTGCATCTTTTTCTTAATTTTTATTAGCACATAATCTGAAATAGTTATTGGATGTGTCTCAAAGCATTCAATTAAATACACATGATGTCATGAAATGCAATTTCTATCCAGTCTAGCCCAGTTATTGTACTTTGGATAATAATATGTAAATTTTCTACTGAGTTCACATCCTCTGTACCAAATACTCATATATACTTCTTCAGAAATCCACCCTGATTTGTTATAGTTTCTCTTTTAGGTCCCCTGATACATTTTCACTATTGCAAATCAGGTTCTAGCCCCCAACCTAAAATAATGTTCCCTGCTGAATGCTTATTATTTCTCCCCAAATTATTTTAAGCTCTGTAGTATTAATTTTAGGTGAAATATAGATATATGCCAGAGTAATCTTCCACTCTGACAATAACCCCTTACAATCACAAATCTACCAGTATTATCTTTCTTTTGATTTTCTAAAATTTCTGGTGACCCTCTAGCAATCAATGTTATTACTCCCATTTCCATTGTCCCTCAAATTTTACTGAACATAACCCCCCAAATCCTTTCTTTGTTAAATTCACATGCTCAATTCTATCCAATGTGCATCCTACAACATTGTTGCTTGTGCCCCAGTTTTCTTAATATAATTTAGTTCTCTTTGATTTTTGTCAATATATGTAACATCATTTACATTCCGTTAATATTGAAGAGTGGGCATTATGGTAAAAAGTGATTACACCCATCTATTTTACAGTTCTTTTGAATATATCTTTCCAGCTAATGTTTTGCAAACTAACTTGCTATGCAGTTACTTCTTCTCAGGTCATTTGAATCCATACCACATTTTTCAAGAACTTTCTGCTTCAGTAGAAGGACAAAGAACTAAATTCATTTTCAGAACTCCCAGTCTTTATTAACTTACAATAAACATACAAAACTATGCACATAGTCCAAAATGAAGTTTACCCCTCAATGTAGGAGCAATTACCTCAAATTGATGGCTGTACCCATAGGTATTGCCTGTTCTAGAATTAAGGTTACCAATGCTAAAGTGCATGTTAGAGCTTGTGTTCTGACTGACACTGATTACTCTCTGTTCTTTTCCCATATGTGAAAAACAGTTTGCATGGTTTCAGTAACTATTAACTTTTAGACTTAAGTAAAAGTACACTAGCGATCTTTTAAATAAACCAAACTGTACACTTCTGCAATCTGCTCATGTTCGTGGAAAACTGTTAATAATGGAAAAACTGCTAGTGACTTTACAAATGCATAAAGGAGCCCTTGTAGATTTCACTAAGAACAAACTGTTCACAGCACTCGTTATTAATTTCTTGCACCTGTCGATGTCTTGTCTCCAACTGAAAGCATATACTAATACAAATAATAGTTAAGAAATTTGTAGATGCAAATCATTTCCATGGCTTTCATTATTTTTATGTTATTTTCAGGTCAGTTTGCATAAAGCAATTTTCTCTAGCTTAAATTAAGGACATTAGTTTAGACATGCAAACTTGTAACAACAGCTCCGACCATAATATTTTAATTCTGCATATAATATGATTGACACACTTTTAGATTTCCAGACCCCAACAGCCCAATATCACATTATATTAACTTGCTTCTTTCCAACATTTCTTACCTTTTTACAGTATAAAGCCCGAATGCATTACAACTAGAAAAATTACTTTGTTTCTTTAATATCTTTAACATAAATAGCAGTCAGTGTCAAGACTCCCCACCACACATTTATAATACCACTTACTGCACACTATACAAAACTGCTTTACAATATAACATGTTGTTTTCCATCATACCCTTTTTATGTGCAAATATTAATAAGAACAAAAACTGTCTTGCTTATGATTACTTCTTCGTTCCCTTCAGTGTCCTCCTAAGCATTAATCTCATGAAGTATGGTTCATGCTTTAGAGTGCAATCACCAGTTCAATACAGTCATTTTTTGTTGATACATTTTTTTATTTCCTCCTTTGTTTGGTCTCACTGAAAAATGTCTGATCCTGTAAGAAAAATATTCTGCAGACAGCTAGATGCAGCAACTTGAATTTTACATGTGCTTCTCGACATGCCTTGATTGTTGGAATGAACATGCTTTTCATCTGCCTGATGTATAGTGAATGATCATTTTCCAAAAACACCCTGCTGTATCAAATTTTTTATATTTTTCCTTTCTGCTTGTATGATTGCATCGTTACCACTACAGGACTTTATTGATTTCCTTATGGACAGGTTTGGTTCTTACACACAATGTGCCCTATGAATTAATAAATATTAATCTGGAATACCATTTGAGTTGCTTATTTGTACTTTCATAAAATTAATGGAGGCTGTTCTTTCCAGTTTCTCTGGAATTGCAGAAAATCTTCAGTTTTCTAAGTGTACTATGCCTTCTACCTTTACTATTTTTTGAAACAGCTATTCTTGAGAAGCTTCATGCTTAGTCAGCATCCTTTTCATTTCAGCCTTTAATTTTTTGCACTTTTATGAGTTCATCTGAATAGCTACTTAAAGCATCTTCTATTTTACATCCTTTTATTTGACTTTCTATATTATTTTAGCATTTCACTTATTTTAAACACCTCTGAGAGAAATTGATTTATTTTTACTCCAAATTACTAGATGCCATCTCCTGTACCAAAGCTGAAATTGAACTGCTTTTTTCTTAACAACTGCAACATTCTTCCCAGACACAGAATTGTTTCTCCTTTTCTGGTTAATTTTCACTTGCTTTCTCCTAATTTTTATTTTTTTGTTGGCATCTGGATAGTATAATTACTAGCAAGCAATGGAATCTTATCCAGATTGATAAGTTTTATTGTCTTATTTTCACAGATTTTCATTTTTTCACACTGAAAGAGTTCTAATCAACCTATTGATCAGTTTGCAGCTATCTTTGAAGTCCTCCAACAATGTTTCCTGTTGACTTTAATAGTAATAGAAATATATATTAACAATTAATTTTGCAGGGTACAGGCTCCACACCCCCATATTTCTAAATATACAACTCCAGAATCCCTCAATCTTGAGAATAATGAGAAATTTCCTTAAATTCTAGAGTTACGTGATCTTGCAAAATTAATGCACAGAGCTAAAGTAAAGACAGAAGTTGATTTAATAAAACCATCTATTTCCATTTTTCTCAAACACGGGGTGGTGTTTACCATATATTCTATAAAAACAGCTTGTATGTTAACAGTTTAATGTAGCAAGAAAATCAGCATATTTTGACAGGTGGGAACAAGCCAAAATACCTGAAGAAAACCTACACAGATACAAGAAAAACACATGCTAGCTATGTGATTAGTCAAACATTTCAGCTATACACAAGATGTTCAATTATCATGTTTAGCTCTCTATACCAAATACCATTCCTAATAACAGATACTTTCAGTGATTGTTTTCTGCACATTAAGAACAGTAGGAGGTTGACTGAGAGTAGAAAATACAACTATGCAATTCAAAAAGAAAACTAAGATAGCAGTGAGGAAAATAGTCTGATTTCTCTCTCATTTTAAAATTTGAAGCACATAAGACTCAGCAAGTTTCTGAATATAGTAAAAAACACTTAGTAAATAACTGCTATCGCAGACATCCATCACAGTTTATTCATGGTGTTATGCATGAAGAATAAAGGAATGCATGTCTGCAATTTTAGTCATACCAATTTGAAGAACTGAGTAAGTTTGATGAGTTAATTCTGGTTCTTTCCAGATTCCATAACAACTAACATTAACTTAAGTTAAATAATGTTATAGGCCATACCCTGGCAAAGAGTTGGCATTTTTTGTACCCAGCAGTTGACCATAAGCACCCACCAGCCCCTCACCTGATTTACCAGGTCTAGTAACCACAAGAAAATCACCCCAGCACAAAACAAAGCCAATCCAATAAAATGTCCTAGAAAAGGATACTGGATGGAAATAATTTTAATAAAAAACACACAAGTATTAAGCGCTTTCGTCTCCTCAAAAGCAAGACTTCATCAGAATACCTCATTTACCAAGTCTATCAGACCAGCCTTTAACTTGCCCAGGTTCAACCCTATCCATGCCAGGGTTGGTGAGAAGAGTAAGGAGTCTGTTTCAGCATCATGTTGTTGCTGGGAAATGTGTCCAAACTCCCAACACCCAGTAGCAGCCTTGTGAGCTCCGAAAAATTGCATGTGCACTTCATTGCATGTACAACCCCCAACAAAATAGTATATGCAGGTGTGTGTGTGTGTGTGTGTGTGTGTGTGTGTGTGTGTGTGTGTGTGTGTGTGTGTGTGTGTGTGTGTGTGTGTGCACATGTGTGTGTATATTAGAGCAAGCTTAGGCTGCCTCTGTCTGCAGGATAGGCAAGTTAACATTTTCTGCACACCCAGGGACGTCGGGAGGCATATGCACTGTACTGATTTCAGTACAACTTTTTTAGAAGGGGGTAGCTTTTTTGAAAAAAAAAAAGTACATATTTAAAGGTTGTTGGCTCCTTTAAGGAGGATACCTTAAAGGTCGGAAGTGAGCTCACATCATGTCCGGCTGGCTGTGAGCAGGAAACAATCTGAGTTGGAACTTGGAAGGCAAGCAATGGATTCGCGAGCGGGAAACAATCGCAAATGGATTATCGGAAGGCAAGTGTGTGAAGGCAATCAACAATTGAAGTGAGTTGGAACTTGGAAGGCAAGCAATGGATTCGCGAGCGGGAAGGCAAGTGTGTGAACTTTGAAGGAAGGGCATTCAAGGCAATCAACAATTTGTTTGTGTGAACTTTGAAGCAAGGGCGTTCAAGGCAATCAACAATTTGTGTGTGTGAACTTTGAAGCAAGGGCGTTCAAGGCAATCAACAATTTGTGTGTGTGAACTTTGAAGCAAGGGCGTTCTAGGCAAGTGTGTGTGTGAACTTTGAAGCAAGGGCGTTCAAGGCAAGTGTGCGTGAACTTTGAAGCAAGGACGTTCAAGGCAAGTGTGTGTGTGAACTTTGAAGCAAGGACGTTCAAGGCAAGTGTGTGTGTGAACTTTGAAGCAAGGGCGTTCAAGGCAAGTGTGTGATCTTTGAAGCAAGGGCATTCAAGGCAAGTGTGTGATCTTTGAAGCAAGGGCATTCAAGGCAAGTGTGTGATCTTTGAAGCAAGGGCGTTCAAGGCAAGTGTGTGATCTTTGAAGCAAGGGCGTTCAAGGCAAGTGTGTGATCTTTGAAGCAAGGGCGTTCAAGGCAAGTGTGTGAACTTTGAAGCAAGGGCGTTCATGGCAAGTGTGTGTGAACTTTGAAGCAAGGGCGTTCAAGGCAAGTGTGAACTTTGAAGCAAGGGCGTTCAAGGCAAGTGTGTGTGAACTTTGAAGCAAGGGCGTTCAAGAGGTGGGTGTGGGTGTGTGTGTGTGTGTGTGTGTGTGTGTGTGTGTGTGTGTGTGTGTGTGTGTGTGTGTGTGTGTGTGTGTGTGTGTGTGTGTGTGTGTGAAAATGCCCCCACATAATACACCTGCTGGCTATAGGTGTTCAGGCTAAAACCCTGTACCTTTGCTTCAGGGTGAGAACAGCCTAAAGTCCCTAACCACCACCATTTCTGAACTTTGTTCAAATTTGCTTTTCTAATGGTTGTGAGCTATGGTGAGAACTGAAGTTGTATTTCTCCCATTATTGTTTTTGATGTTTGTCCAGGTTTTTTGTGCTAAGGTGTGAAGTGAGAACTGAATTTGTATTCCCTCATTATTGGCTTTGTTTGTCCAGGTTTTTGTGCTAAGAGGTTGAGAGCTATCTAAACGATAGCCATTAAGTTTGTCTTCCTATTTTTCAAACTGCTGATTTAGCATAGTGGTATGTTGCACTGACTATAGTGCATATGGTTCTGGGTTCAAGACATGCATGGTGATAACACAGCATTTTATTCTAGCAACTTTTCAAAATTATACAAGCAATGTTTAAAATGTGTCCCTGTTTTTTGGGCTTTTGTCCCCCCCCCAATAAATGTTGGCTTTTTCCAGATTTCTTGTGCTGCAAAGTTCAGAAATACAGCTGAGTGTCAACATTTTACAAGGAGCTGAGAGCTGCAGGGGAACTTAAGTTTAGTGCTGCTTATGCAGAGTCTGCTTGTACTGTTAATAGCACAACAGGTAGTGTACTTGCTTTTGATGCAGAAGGCTGTGGGTTCTTCTCTCACAGTAGGTAGATGCATTGCTGATACTGTACTGTGTTGTAAAGGGGGGTGGATGCTGTAGTCTGTTTTGGCGAAGATATCTAGTAGTAACTATGAACCTGTTATCAGTTTGCCATCCATTCCCTATTGCAATATTACTATCGTATCATTGTTTTTAATGCAACATAAGCAATTTATTCCTCAAGGGCAACAGGCACATTATAGGTTTATAGGTTCATAGATTAGTACTAAGCTAAGGGTTGGGAGGGTGGCCTAATGGTTAAGGTGTTTGCCTTACAAACACAAGGTGCAGGGTTTGAGTCTCACAAGGGATAATTGGCTAGGCTTAAAATGGCTCGCAAGGGCAACTAGCCTAGTACTAATCTATTAATCTATTAATCTAACTGCCCTTGCGAGCCATTTTAAGCTTAGCCAATTGTCCCTTGTTAGACGCAAACCCTGCACCTTGTATTTGTAGATGAAACCATGAAATATAAAGTTGTTTGCTAGCAGCAGCCTCTTCATTAGTCACAGATTTCTCTAATGTGGAATTATGTAGATGGCTTTTACTAGTTCAGAGATTGTGCATATTTACTGATACTGGTGGACTGTAGAAGTTTGAGTAGACTTTTATGATGGAGGGTGTATCAAAGAGCATGTGTATGTTTCATGTGCAAGGGGCCTATGATTTGAAAACAGCCCAAAGTTAATCTTTATCTGCCACTGGCAAAATGTATTTTCTTTGAATGTGGGTTTCAATGCTGTTTCAATGAATGTGAGTTTCAAGGGCAGAGAAGTTTTAATGCTAAGTCTAGTTTCATTGTGAGACTGCATTGCTTTGTTTAGCAGATATGTATTGGTGTTTGTGCTGTAAAATGCAAAATAAAACTTTTTCTGGCAAATCATTTAGGAATGAAGTCACTAAATAATGACTGACGTTAAGTTTCAGACGTCATAATCTTCAGAAAAATGCATGCTAAAGCAAGACCTGATATTCTATCAACTGTCTTAAGTTTATACAAGGTCAATTTTAGTACTGTTTGTATGTTCCCCCAATATATTTGGCATTGTCCAGATTTCCTGCATTAAGAGGTTGAGAGGTATGTGCAAATAAATCGCTTTATAGAATTAGAAATATCCAAACCACTCAACTGTCCCCAATTTTGGCTCAAAATGTTGCTCTCCCCCTAATAATCTCTCCGCAAAATAGCAATTTTGGAAGAAAACGTGGAGGGTTTACTTTACTTTTATAAATAACTGTAATGGTCAGAGTTATACATTACTTTTATTTCAGAAATGCATGTAGATTCTCTAATTTTGTCAGCTGCTCTAAGTTAACTGTGCTCATATTAAAATGTTGTCCCTTCTTTGACAGGTTCCCAGCTGTACTGTCTGGCAATTTTATATTTTTGCATCAATTTTTGGTCCTTTTTTCATAAAATTGCGGTTTTCTGGTAAATTAGTGGCAAATTGTTAAAGACTGAAGTTAGAAAATAATGGCAGGCATTTGAGTTTCAGATTTCATACCTTTCAGGAAAATTCGTACTAATGCAAGTCCTACTACTATTCTGTTATCTTTCTAAGTTTATAAGAGCATTATTTAAAAAAAATGTCCTTATTTTTGGGCCTTTGCCTCAGTTTTATTTATGAGTTTGTTGCTCTAAGAGGTTGAGAGGTGTGTGTGTGTGTGTGTGTGTGTGTGTGTGTGTGTGTGTGTGTGTGTGTGTGTGTGTGTGTGTGTGGTAGGTAGGTAGGTAGCATACCTCTCAACTGTCCAAATTTTGAAGAATGTCCAGATTTTTGCCCCATATTTTTTGTCTGTTCCTCGTACATTTTGTGATTTTCTAGAAAATCATTGAAGGCTGAAGTTGCTAAACAATGACAGACATTTGAGTTTCAGACTTCATGTCCTTTAGAAAAATTCATACTAGCACAAATCCTGTTATTCTAGCAACTTTCTCATACTAGCACAAATCCTGTTATTCTAGCAACTTTCTAAGTTCACGAGAGCATTATTTAATATCTGTCCCTGTTTATTTTAGGCTTTGTCCATATTTCTTGCACTAAGAGGTAGGTAGGGGTGTGTGTGTGAATGAAACATCCTAGTTAGGGGTAGCAGGTGGTTAGTAATTTACTCAAGCTCAAAACCTGTACCTTAGTTACAGAAAACAAAAGCATAAATTCTCTACCCCAACTACCATGCTGCATTTTTCAAAGAACTGACATTTCAGGTTAATTTTCAATTCAAGGAACCGAGTTTGAGTGAATTTATATTATATTACTGAAGAGGCATTACAGCGAATGCCTCTTCATTGACACTAAAATAGCGAACCGTGAATTACGAGAATGGCCGTAGCTTGGCTAGGGAGGGGGGTAGCAGTTTGAGAGCTGTGAGTACAAATTTGAAAATCCTAGCTACACCCCTGTGCACTCCCCCATCCTCCCATACCTTACCAGTACCCATGTCACTAACTGAGGCATAGAGATTAACATTGTGGTCTCATTGTATTAATCAGTTCTTCAGTATGATCTTGGATCTCACCTGGAGTACCTTCTAGGTAGTGTCTGCACATTCTTCATATGTTCTCATGCATTTTGATGGTGTCCTGTGCCTTCATATCTTGTGTGTGTGTGTGTGTGTGTGTGTGTGTGTGTGTGTGTGTGTGTGTGTGTGTGTGTGTGTGTGTGTGCGTGCGTGTGTGTGTGTGTGTGTGTGTGTGTGTGTGTGTGTGTGTGTGTGTGTGTGTGTGTGTGTGTGTGTGTGTGTGTGTGTGTGTGCGTGTGCGTGTTTGTGTGTTTGTGTTTGTGTGTGCCTGTGTGTGTCTGTGTGTGTTTTGTGTGATATGCCAGTCAGCAACCTAGTTGCAGAGTTATTCAACAGCTGAAGACACAGGTACTCACCCATAAAAGCCACTGCAATAATCCATCAAAGAGGATGACAAAGCTGTCACCAGATCTTCCAGTGGAAAATGGTACTTAATTTAGGTGATATTTCAAAGATAAAATCAATATGCTTTAACTACCACTGACATCTGGTCCTTATGTTCAGATGGCCTTTTTTACATTTCCCTGAACAAGGTGCAGGGTTTGAGTCTCAAGGGATAATTGGCTAGGCTTAAAATGGCTCGCAAGGGCAACTAGCCTAGTACTAATCTATTAATCTATTAATCTAACTGCCCTATGCAGCCATTTTAAGCTTAGCCAATTGTCCCTTGTTAGACGCAAACCCTGCACCTTGTATTTGTAGATGAAACCATGAAATATAAAGTTGTTTGCTAGCAGCAGCCTCTTCATTAGTCACAGATTTCTCTAATGTGGAATTATGTAGATGGCTTTTACTAGTTCAGAGATTGTGCATATTTACTGATACTGGTGGACTGTAGAAGTTTGAGTAGACTTTTATGATGGAGGGTGTATCAAAGAGCATGTGTATGTTTCATGTGCAAGGGGCCTATGATTTGAAAACAGCCCAAAGTTAATCTTTATCTGCCACTGGCAAAATGTATTTTCTTTGAATGTGAGTTTCAATGCTGTTTCAATGAATGTGAGTTTCAAGGGCAGAGAAGTTTTAATGCTAAGTCTAGTTTCATTGTGAGACTGCATTGCTTTGTTTAGCAGATATGTATTGGTGTTTGTGCTGTAAAATGCAAAATAAAACTTTTTCTGGCAAATCATTTAGGAATGAAGTCACTAAATAATGACTGACGTTAAGTTTCAGACGTCATAATCTTCAGAAAAATGCATGCTAAAGCAAGACCTGATATTCTATCAACTGTCTTAAGTTTATACAAGGTCAATTTTTAGTACTGTTTGTATGTTCCCCCAATATATTTGGCATTGTCCAGATTTCCTGCATTAAGAGGTTGAGAGGTATGTGCAAATAAATCGCTTTATAGAATTAGAAATATCCAAACCACTCAACTGTCCCCAATTTTGGCTCAAAATGTTGCTCTCCCCCTAATAATCTCTCCGCAAAATAGCAATTTTGGAAGAAAACGTGGAGGGTTTACTTTACTTTTATAAATAACTGTAATGGTCAGAGTTATACATTACTTTTATTTCAGAAATGCATGTAGATTCTCTAATTTTGTCAGCTGCTCTAAGTTAACTGTGCTCATATTAAAATGGTGTCCCTTCTTTGACAGGTTCCCAGCTGTACTGTCTGGCAATTTTATATTTTTGCATCAATTTTTGGTCCTTTTTTCATAAAATTGCGGTTTTCTGGTAAATTAGTGGCAAATTGTTAAAGACTGAAGTTAGAAAATAATGGCAGGCATTTGAGTTTCAGATTTCATACCTTTCAGGAAAATTCGTACTAATGCAAGTCCTACTACTATTCTGTTATCTTTCTAAGTTTATAAGAGCATTATTTAAAAAAAATGTCCTTATTTTTGGGCCTTTGCCTCAGTTTTATTTATGAGTTTGTTGCTCTAAGAGGTTGAGAGGTGTGTGTGTGTGTGTGTGTGTGTGTGTGTGTGTGTGTGTGTGTGTGTGTGTGTGTGTGTGTGTGTGGTAGGTAGGTAGGTAGCATACCTCTCAACTGTCCAAATTTTGAAGAATGTCCAGATTTTTGCCCCATATTTTTGTCTGTTCCTCAGACATTTTGTGATTTTCTAGAAAATCATTGAAGGCTGAAGTTGCTAAACAATGACAGACATTTGAGTTTCAGACTTCATGTCCTTTAGAAAAATTCATACTAGCACAAATCCTGTTATTCTAGCAACTTTCTCATACTAGCACAAATCCTGTTATTCTAGCAACTTTCTAAGTTCACGAGAGCATTATTTAATATCTGTCCCTGTTTATTTTAGGCTTTGTCCATATTTCTTGCGCTAAGAGGTAGGTAGGGGTGTGTGTGTGAATGAAACATCCTAGTTAGGGGTAGCAGGTGGTTAGTAATTTACTCAAGCTCAAAACCTGTACCTTAGTTACAGAAAACAAAAGCATAAATTCTCTACCCCAACTACCATGCTGCATTTTTCAAAGAACTGACATTTCAGGTTAATTTTCAATTCAAGGAACCGAGTTTGAGTGAATTTATATTATATTACTGAAGAGGCATTACAGCGAATGCCTCTTCATTGACACTAAAATAGCGAACCGTGAATTACGAGAATGGCCGTAGCTTGGCTAGGGAGGGGGGTAGCAGTTTGAGAGCTGTGAGTACAAATTTGAAAATCCTAGCTACACCCCTGTGCACACCCCCATCCTCCCATACCTTACCAGTACCCATGTCACTAACTGAGGCATAGAGATTAACATTGTGGTCTCATTGTATTAATCAGTTCTTCAGTATGATCTTGGATCTCACCTGGAGTACCTTCTAGGTAGTGTCTGCACATTCTTCATATGTTCTCATGCATTTTGATGGTGTCCTGTGCCTTCATATCTTGTGTGTGTGTGTGTGTGTGTGTGTGTGTGTGTGTGTGTGTGTGTGTGTGTGTGTGTGTGTGTGTGTGTGTGTGTGCGTGCGTGTGTGTGTGTGTGTGTGTGTGTGTGTGCGTGTTTGTGTGTGTGTGTGTGTGTGCGTGTGTGTGTGTGTGTGTGTGCGTGTGTTTGTGTTTGTGTGTGCCTGTGTGTGTCTGTGTGTGTTTTGTGTGATATGCCAGTCAGCAACCTAGTTGCAGAGTTATTCAACAGCTGAAGACACAGGTACTCACCCATAAAAGCCACTGCAATAATCCATCAAAGAGGATGACAAAGCTGTCACCAGATCTTCCAGTGGAAAATGGTACTTAATTTAGGTGATATTTCAAAGATAAAATCAATATGCTTTAACTACCACTGACATCTGGTCCTTATGTTCAGATGGCCATTGAGTAAGTGTGTGATTTCACACTTTTGACACAAATTCCAGGCTATAACCACTATAATGACAATAGGGCTCAGTTTGGAGAAGATGGAGGAGCAAAGTATGAGATGCATGATTACTTGTTGCTGCTCTGAGGAATTATAGTTCTGTCTTCTTCCCATATCCAGAAGATAGTGGACTTCAGTAATGATATAGTCAATTGCTATGCATAAAATGAAAAACACAACTGTATATCATCAGGAGTCCTGTGCTACCTGAGTCCACTCCTTCAAATCACATCTAATGATGACATATTGCACAGATAACACCAATTCAAAAATGAAGCCCAGACAAACTCCAAACTCCAGGGGTTAACTTGGTGAAAAATGTAAACCACAAGTTAAGTCTGGAAATGTTCCAAAAGGTAGGAGGCAAAACAATTCTGGATGGTAGATGACTCTTAGCAGAAAGACAGTAAGGGTCTCCGCAGTTTGCCATAGTGCACAGTGTCAACTGATTTTGAGCAATTAAGTAGGAATTACTAGAATAATTATGGCGATCCCCCTTAACATGCCTTCCCCTGTGCTGTGATATGTTCTAAAATCGGATTGGTACAAGTCATAACAGTTTTATGATTTCAAAAAGTACTAACAGTAAATGCACACTTTGTTCAGCTGTCCGAGTTAAAAAAAGCAGTAGAAGTGATGACATGATAGTTATCCCTCTGATATAAATGCAAAGATTGTGTGTGTGTGTGCGTGTGTGTGTGTGTGTGTGTGTGTGTGTGTGTGTGTGTGTGTGTGTGTGTGTGTGTGTGTGTGTGTGCATGTGTGTGTGCCTGTGTGTGTGTGTGCCTGTGTGTGTCTGTGTGTGTTTTGTGTGATATGCAACGTAGTTGCAGAGTTATTCAACAGCTGAAGACACAGGTACTCACCCATAAAAGCCACTGCAATAATCCATCAAAAAGGATGACAAAGCTGTCACCAGATCTTCCAGTGGAAAATGGTACTTAATTTAGGTGATATTTCAAAGATAAAATCAATATGCTTTAACTACCACTGACATCTGGTCCTTATGTTCAGATGGCCATTGAGTAAGTGTGTGATTTCACACTTTTGACACAAATTCCAGGCTATAACCACTATAATGACAATAGGGCTCAGTTTAGAGAAGATGGAGGAGCAAAGTATGGGACACATGATTACTTGTTGCTGCTCTGAGGAATTATAGTTCTGTCTTCTTCCCACATCCAAATGATAGTGGACTTCAGTAATGATATAGTCAATTGTTATGTATAAAATGAAAAACACAACTGTATATCATCAGGAGTCCTGTGCTACCTGAGTCCACTCCTTCAAATCACACCTAATGGTGACATATTGCACAGATAACACCAATTCAAAAATTAAGCCCAGACAAACTCCAAACTCCAGGGGTTAACTTGGTGAAAAATGTAAACCACAAGTTAAGTCTGGAAATGTTCCAAAAGGTAGGAGGCAAAACAATTCTGGATGGTAGATGACTCTTAGCAGAAAGACAGTAAGGGTCTCCGCAGTTTGCCATAGTGCACAGTGTCAACTGATTTTGAGCAATTAAGTAGGAATTACTAGAATAATTATGGTGATCCTCCTTAACATGCCTTCCCCTGTGCTGTGATATGTTCTAAAATCGGATTGGTACAAGTCATAACAGTTTTATGATTTCAAAAAGTACTAGCAGTAAATGCACACTTTGCTCAGCTGTCCGAGTTAAAAAAAAACAGTAGAAGTGATGACATGATAGTTATCCCTCTGATGTAAATCCAAAGATTGTGTGTGTGTGTGTGTGTGTGTGTGTGTGTGTGTGTGTGTGTGTGTGTGTGTGTGTGTGTGTGTGTGTGTGTGTGTGTGTGTGTGTTTAACCAAGACTCAGAAAGACTTTCTCATTTATTTTACAGTAAGGAAAATTATTAGCCCTCAGACTTGCAAACAAGAACTTAACACCCTGGTACCTGGTTCCAAACCACATAGTGTGGGTTTTAAATATCTATTCAAAGTCATAATCTCTAGACACTCAACTGTCTGAAAAAAATTGTCATTTCCAAGGCAGAGAATGAGTAACCAAGTTATTGCAAGGCTTAGAGCTTTACATTGGAGAGTTTTTTGCCTGATGCTTACAACCATATCTAAAAAAAAGGAAGCAACAGCCTCAGAAACCAGGACATGAACAAGCCTTCTGCACTACTTAACTACTTAACATGCAGGCTGCATAGCCTATGAACATTCCAGAATATAATGGTCATTTAACTGTACCAGAATATTTCCTAGACAAGAACAGTGACTTTTTATCTGACTGGTAGATCATATAGTAATGTGTAGTAGAAGGTTGTCTTCAGACAGGTAAGTCCAACTCTAACATCTCTCCAGCCTCTATTGCTTTTTTATGAGATATTATATGCAAGAAGCAAGGCAAAACAATAAAATGCCTTACCGATCATATTATTATAGGTAACAAGAAAATTATCAGGACTTAGCATACTGGGCTGTGTAATGTGGTCCAGTACAGAAGCAAACTGACTTAAGACCTGCAGTTTCTGAACCAAATGAATAAATTCTTCAGTAAGTTTGTTGCTGACAACAAAACAACAGCATGCAGAATCCATGAAGACAAGGATGCAGCAGTGCTGAGTAATGTTACCAGAACCCTAAAACGTGTCAACCCAAGGAAAGCAGCTGGCCCTGACAACATCATGGGCAGGGTACAAAGGGAATATGCAACAGAACTGGCTCCAGTACTCACTGACATCTTCTATACCTCATCGAGCCAGTGTTCCAAAATGCTTCAAGGAAATGACTGTCATTCCTGTACCCAAGAAACTACAGCCAACAACTCTGAATGACTACCGACCCATTGCTCATGGTAATGAAGTGCCTGGAGAGGCTGGTCAAAGATCATATAGCCTCAATCTTACCTGTAACACTGGACAACTGCAATTTGCATACAGGACAAACTGCAGTACAGGGGATGCCATCTCACTAGCTCTCCATGAAACACTGAACCACATAGAAGGCAAAAACTGCTATGCAAGACTGCTATTCATCGATTTCAGTTCTGCCTTCAACACTGTCATCCCTCAGAACCTGATATCAAAGCTACTTCAACTGGGCATAGACTCACATTTATGCAATTGGATTCTGAGCTTCCTTACTGAAAGGCCTCAAAAGGATCATGTGGGAGACAACAGCTCCGGAAGTATCATCCTGAACACAGGAGTACCACAGGAGTGTGTCTGAAGCCCTCTTCTTTTCACTCTGTTGACACATGACTGCATGGCCAGACATGAGATGAATAGGATCATCCGATTTGTGGATGACACCACTGTTATAGGCCTGGTCAAAGACAGAGAGGAGGAGGCCTACAGGAACGAGATTGATCAACCACTGGTCTGGTGTGACAAGAACAATCTAGCAGTGAATGTCAGCAAGACAAAGGAGTTGATTGTTGATTGCAGAAGATCTCAAGTACCACACAAACCTCTAGTGATGAAAGGGATGACAGTGGAAAGGGTCAAGAGTACAAAGTTCTTGGGTGTTCATATCAAGGAGAACTTATCATGGTCAGTCCATGTATCTAGCACAGTCAAAAAAGCTCAGCAATGATGGCACTTTCTAAGAAAACTTAGGAAGGCAAAATTACCAACCTCCATACTTCAGACCTTTTATATGGGTACCATTGAAAGTGTCCTGATCAACAACATTACAGTCTGGTAAGGGAGCTGTAACAATCAGGATCGGAAATCTCTCAAGAGAGTTGTAAGTTCAGCAGAAAGAATCATTGACACCTCCCTTACACCTCTGGAAGATCTGCACAAATGCCGGTGCATCGACAGGGCCAAAAAGATTTCCAGCGATCCAATGCATCCTGCCAATGGTCTGTACAGTCACCTCTCCTCAGGCAGGAGATACAGAAGCCTGCATTGTAAGACCACCAGACTAAATAACAGTTTCTTTCTGCTCTCCATTACACTGTTGAACTCTTTGGAAAAAATGAACCATGACTTCTGTTACATAACTGTTCTATCAAGTGGCTTATTTTATGGATGCGCAATAACCAAGTGCAATACTAAGGTAGCTCACCTACCATGCTGAAGGACTGTAAAGTGCAATATACAAAGTGCAATAATTCTGTCTAATCATAGATATGTTATTGCTTCAATTTTACTTTGACAATATTATCTTCATATTGTTCCTTGTCTTCCTTCTCTACTTTTCTGGGATGGGTGTGGGGTCACTGCTGTCCTAATTTACTTACAAATTGCTACTTATTAAATTTCTACTGTGATATTTTATTAATTTTTCTCTGTCTATATGTGCAACTGTTTCCTGCAATGAGAACGAAACATTATAATTTCATTCAGCTACACTGCTGTATAGTTCTGAATGAAAATAACGTTTTCTTTGACTTTGACTTAGTTTTAGAATATCTGTACAAGGCTAGCTCAGAACTGGGGTACTTAAAAGTAGGAAAATCCATATTGAATCTGAACCATATAATAGTCTGGCCAAATGACTGGATTCTCAATCAAACAAGTAGACACACCAAGGTGGAAAATGAAATTAATTATATACATACAAACAGCGGTACAAACCTGAAACCCTCTATTGTATTGAAGAATTTCTTCACATCAATCACTGATTTATTGTCAGCACAGAAACTGAAGTATCTCCAAGCTAGACAATTAGAGGGGAAGAGGACTGAGCCAATGAGGAATGCATAGATGAGTAAGTTCAAATTTCTTGTTGGGCAGTAGATGAATAACAATGCACAATTTGTCTTTACCTCAAGGAAATAGTCAGATGTTTTATTTTCCCAGCTAATAACCTGGGTCACTTCAGAAACAATATGTAACACAGTTCCTGCCCTGTAAATGGCATTTAATAGCTGAGACCCCAGGAGGAACAGTGGTTGCTAAATGGTGATCAAGTAACTATAAGGTTAGGTCTCCATCATAAAAGCAAAATCCAGCATAAGCAGCAATTCTAGGACAAAAACAGGTTTATTGCATATGGATTTTGTATTACAATACAGTGCTCTATAGGTAGTTAATGGATCACAAACCCCATCTCCTATATGATAGAGGCTACCTTGGTATACCTATAAGATAGGGATTGATTCTGCATTTAGATGATTTCATCCCAGAGTGGTGCTTCATACATTTTACAGATGCCACATAGTATGTAAAAATAGGGCACTCTCCCAGAAGAGAAGGGGCAGGAAGTCAAGAAAAAGTGTGCATCATAAAACACAGTCTTGCAAAAAGCTCTAGAACAATTAAGTTAAAATGTATATTTTGATATGTAATTCACTAAAATATGAAAAAAGGTTGGAAAAGAAAGACTAATAGAAAAATTAAGAGATAGATCCCAGAGCCAGATCATGGTCAGATGGGATCCTAGGCAGGGTCATGGGCCAGAGCCCCCAAAACACACAGGGCCATTTCAGTGTCCCATTACTTGACTGCCTCTCCCCAATCACTATACGCACTGTTCAAACCTGTCAGTATGCACACTATTATTCTCTTCTTTACTTTTACAATGATTACAGAGATATGGATGCAATTTAAAACTTTTATTTTAAATTTTATTGTACAAACACTGATCGACATTTCCTAAATTAAACAAAACAAAAGAGTCTCACGTTGAAAATAGATTTAGCATGAGCAACAGTAAACTTCAAAGTCCTTGAAACTCCCACTAAATGAAAATGCATCTGGCCAGTGATGGATTAAGTGTATCTTGGGTCCTGAGTTGTTTTCAAACCATCAGCCCCCTGAACACATTTTTAGGACCATGCATAAACATGTGTATTCTTTAGTTCACCTTCCTGTTTTAAATTATATTTCTTGTTTAATTCAGCAATGTGTCAGAGTGCATTTGCATTTTAAATTTGTAGTTTTGAAATTTTTTTTCCAGTAAGCAGTGAAACAAAATGTATGAACCAATAATAAAAAGAACCCATTTTAGAATAGATCAAGCATGGAATGAAACAAAATGTATAAACCAATAATGAGAAAAGGACCATTTTAGAATATTTCAATGATAAAAGCCCATTCAAGCTGCTATCATTATAATCAACCAATATCCATACTCAACAATTATAGTAACTTTATCATCAACTGTGTACACATCACATGCCTGATTGTAATAAAAATGGCTGTGGTAAAATATTCTAATTTGCTTTAGTCAAATGCACACAAGTTCTACAAAGACAGACTAATCACTTTTTAACTTTAACAACTCAGCAGGGTCAGTCATTGTTATACACAGACATCCCCCAAACCTTGCAATTATTTTACATGTGCTAATAGCAATATGTGTAGTTACATCAAAACTTATGTTTTAATGCAGATAACTCCATTTTCTCAAAATGTAGTTACATAGAAAATACGGAAGTTCAAATAAACATTTAAAGTATTGAAAGCTCTGCTTTGCCCCTATACACAAACTCTAAATAATCTAGTGAGTTGGCTATAGAATTCAGCATCTTTGAATATGAATCACGAAATCAGACTTTTCATTTCATATCAGCCTTTCAAGAATCTCCCCGAACTGTGTCTTACCCAAAAACATTATTACAGAACTATGAACAGACAATTCTATAGAGACCACAGGGAGCACATTAGTATGTTAATAGATCTAGAGAGGCAGATCTTAAAGATTTTAAGGAATTTCTAATAAATCAGTGGTCTGAATGTTTTCCCAGACAGCACATTACTATATAACAGATATAGGAATCTCTAACAGTAAGCACTAATGTAGATAAATATTATCTCATTAATCAGTCAGTAAATAATCTGACTTTGGTTCAAACTGTTAACTATTTGGAGTCCCCAAATAAAGTAAGATCCATGAAAAAGAACAGAGAAAGAAAAACAGATGTTGATGGGAAATTATGGCAGCTTAATAGAGAGGAAGTAATTGTGTCTAGTCTAGGTGTGCTAAAACTGAGTAATGTATCGTCCCTACTCATAAATCATTAAATAACTATCTATATAAATAAATAAAAAGGAAAGCCAATCAGCTTGAGCATTCTAATGTCATATATAACTTTTTCCCATAAGTTAAACTAGTTATTTAATTTTGGAGACAAAAACATCTAAGCCAGTTGTTAGAGTTTTCATGTTATACATTCATAAACATTTCATCATCTACACTAGGATAAATGATTTAAGAACAGTATAAAAGAAAACAATTAAATCATGCAATACTACTAGATGAAAGGGGTTAAGTTGGTATTTAGTGAAATTATTCTCTCACAAAAAATGAAATGTTTATGAATTTATAACATGAAAGCTCTAACAACTGGCTTAGATGTTTTTATCTCCAAAATTAAATAACTAGTTTAACTTATGGGAAAAAGTTATATATGACATTAGAATGCTCAAGCTGATTGGCTTTCCTTTTTATTTATTTATTTAGTGATTTATTTATTTTGTTTATTTGTTTCAGATAACACCTCTAATGTAACTAAGTCAATCTGTGGACATTTAAGAGAGATTTGTCAAAAACTGAAAACAATCAGGAACTTATAACACAGTAATGATTTTTAAACGTAGGCCAAATGTTTAAACAAAAAGAGACAAATTAAAGGCTTTTGACTATACAGAACTTTATGGTATATTTGCAATAACTGAAGCATGATACTCTCAACATATACTGCTACCTGGTTATTAAAAGTTTTAATGTCTTAAAACATCATCTGTGGGTGGTGGGGTAGTAGTTGTTGTTGAATCATGCCTGAATATAAGGTTGATAAATGTAAATTACACCACTGAAACACTAATCGTTGAACTCATATGGTGTTTACCACTTACTTCAGTTATTGTTAATTATATATCTCCCAGAATGAATATCAGAAAGTCATGCTGATTTTTTTTAATAACATTGCAAACAAGATAAACTATTCTCTCACAATTATTTTTGGGAACTTTATTTACCAATAAGTTCATCAGTACAATAATCTGGCTATTTTACCAGAGTCTACATTTTTAGATTTAATATCCTCCAACAATTTCTTTCAGATGGTTACATTTCTGACAAGAGGGCAGACTATTCAATATTTAATTACAACAAACTCTCCTGATACTGTAACAAACATTGTAGAAAGAAAGCATCATGGTAACTTGGATCATATAAGAATTAGCCTTTTGGTGCATTCACACAGATCATCTCTATTTAAACAAAACATTTATAACTGCAAATTACTAGACAGAGGAAAAATTCGAAGCAAAATAGGTAATATTAATTTAGGTATGCTTGCTGAAAAGGGGAGAATTGCAGTGTGGAACTTGTTTATATGAAGTTTGAGATGATTGTCACTGCGGAAGTGACACCCCAACCCCATGGGAAAATGGGAAAAGGGGTTGAGGATGGATGGATGGATGGATTTAGATAACTTGCATAAAGTAAAATCTTTAAAAGTACTAGAGCAGTAAAGATTCTTTAAAAACTGCAAGGAACGTGAAATGGAAGATATTTCTAACACACAAAATGTTTGGAACAATAATGAATAAGAATTATTAGAGCAAAGCAGAAAACGTATGCATGTTGAACCATTGCTCAATAGTTCATCCTGATTTGACAAAATTGCTGATCTATTTCACTCTTACTTTATGCGAGTACATAAGTCCTCAGCTATGCACCCTTCAAACAGTTATGATAAGGCCATCTCAAGCTGTCCTAACATTAGCAGTGCATAAGGAAGGCCATAACTAAGAACAAAAATAATTCCATTATGGGGGATGGGGCTATTTGCTAATCTCATAGGGAATGTTTCGGCTTCCCGGCAACATCAGTATTTAATGCCTTATTAGCTGAAGTACCTATACCAAGGGAATGGTTAGTATTGCACATAGTACTAATTTATATATATATATATATATATATATATATATATATATATATATATATATATATATATGAAACCTCATATAACTCTCAAAAGTAAATATTTAAACATTGTTTAGCAAATCTTTTGAAAACTGACAATAAATACTGCCTGTCTACTGACCAGTTGCAACATGGGTTCATGCAATGAAGAGCCACAATGACACATCTTATTGTTTGTTTTTTTGTTTTTGTTTTGTTTTGTTTTGCTTTGTTTTTTTTATGAATCAGTCAGTATGGCATTAATTGTAGGTTTGGGTGAGTGGAGAAATGGCTAACAGGCAAGAAGAAGTAATAGTCCTAGGCTGTATATCTGAATGGGTACTAGTATCATCAGGGTATCCCAGGGATTAGTCTTGTGACCAATTTTAATTAACCTTAGATTTGCTATAAACAGAGACTTGCTTAGTGTTGGATGAATAAATATGCAGATGATATAAAGATAGGAGATATCATCACTAATTCTTCAGATGTTGCCATCATAAATTAATATCTTCACACTTTAAACAATTGATTTGTACACAGATATGACTTCTTAAACCAACACATGTAAGGAAATGAGAACGAATCAATTAGGAAGGGGTTATCACCACATTAAAATACCCCTCTTGTATATATTAAATGTTATAAGGATTTGGGTACAATAATAAATCATAAATTCCAGTTTAAAGAAAATTAAAGGTTTATGCCAACTTGGTCTTCTTTTTAAAATAGTCTCATCTAGAGACCCTAAAATTGTAATTGGCCACGTGTAATGATAATTAGGCTGGCGCTTGAATACAACTCCAACTTTTGCATTTATTCAAAACTGGGTATAGAAACAGCAGCATCTTTACAAAGGAAGCTTTCAAAATACATTTCTACACATTGAAGCTTAGACTTTAAATTAATGTTAATATTCCTTAATCTTTGTAATATGAACCTATGAGCTACAGGCATATACAAGGAAAACTGTCTCATAAAAAAGCTTGACATGACACAGACCTGAGATCACTTTCAAAACTAAAAATTTGTTTAACTATTATAACACATAACATTGTAATTTGTCATATATTGTTATTATATTATGTTGAAATACCAGAAGATTTTTTAATCAACACTCTAGATACACTGCAATAAGATCCTTCACATCCAGGCAGTGAATTCTACAGCATCTTTCAAAACTGAACTGGACAAATAAATTGGTTGGCACCAAACTCTTTGTAACAAATACCTCAGAGCCTGTGTTCCATGCTGGCCAAGAGACCTGAACACAGTTTACCCTTATCTATAAAGCTATGAACTTTCTTGAACTTTAGGGATTAACTGCATTTCCCTGTGTGCTGTTCTATAATATGTTAATTGCTATTACATGATATGTATCATTCCTGTAGATGTAAGCAAAACTGATTTAGTTTCATTGTATATAAATACTTGGCATTTTTACCTAATTACCTGATTGAGAGTATTTTATAATGGAACATATACAAATGTTAGTCTTTGTTTGTCTTTTATTGAATTATTACAGTTCTTCTGTATTTTTCCTTCTATACAATTAATTAGACTGAATCCCAAACCAAGTGAAAATACAAACTCTTGATCTTCCAAAACAATACTGCCAACCCTTGATACTTTGAGTAGGAGGTAAATGTGGTCTGTATAACAAGAGTTATGGTGATGTACTGTTTTTACTCCAAATTAAATACTTGATTTTTATCAGTAAAGTTTGTATTTACCATTGAACCTATGGCAAACCATTAGACTCAGACAGACAATACTTCTAAACCCAATTAATCTGTATGAGAGTTACCTTTCTGTCTTTCATCCCATGCCATATGCTTAATGTAAAAGAGTGACAGTGACATTTCTGCAGTGAGAAAATGTCAGAACATTTGGTAGCAAAGGAGGTGCTGTAAAGGGCTAAATATCATCAAAGTTATTATTGATGCCAAACATTTGGTACCCCATTGTGAAGGGATGCAGTAAACAGCATTATCAAGAAAGAAAAAAATGTCACAGTGACAGGTATTTTTTGGAAGTTAAAACTCCCTGAGCCAAAAACCTATTAGCAAATTTATTTTGTTCACAGGTTCATAGGAGGATACTAGGCAAGCAGCTCTAGAGCCTTTACAAGCCTAGTCATGTTAATCCTGAGTATCCCCATTTGTTCTTTTGAATACTTCACAGAACAAATTTATGAACAGAGTGGGTCTGTGATAAACACTGGCTATCCCTGTCCATGAGGGACATGAGTGCCACCCCTAGATGAATTTGCTGTCTCCCATCCAATTATCTAGATTGCATTTGAAAGGGCCAATGAGGAACTCTGTTTTACATGAATAGGAAGTCTATTCCAAAGAAGCGGAAGTCTCTGGGAGACAGATCTGTCTCTACAACATGTTCTGTTAATGTCACAAGCTAGCTTGAGATCCCTAGAGCAAGTTACTCTTGTGCCATTTGACTTTTGGATGTTCAGCATTTCCATTAGGACAGGGTTGGAGATTGCCCTATAGGCCACACACAAGTCACATCTCAGCAGCCTATAAGATATAGAGTAAAGTGATAGGGCTTTCAGCCTGTCCATATAGGTCATGGTTTTGAGTCCCTGTATTTACTTAGTTAGAAATCTGTGAGGTCTCTATAGCTGCTGCAGGTGTCTGGTGAGGTACATGCAAAAGGGTGCATTATACTCTACTAGTGGTCTGATGAGGTTCAAGTACAGTGGAGTTATAACATCCCTTGACCTGGATGCTATGCCCTTGCTTATGAGGTGCACTACATAGAAGGCTTTCCATATCACTGTGGAAACTTGGTGTTCAAGTGGCCAAAGTTCAGATTGCTATAAACCTGTGTTCCTAAGTCACTATTGGGTTGAAACTTGGTAGGGGAGGGGGGTGCTGTCAATATTGTAATTTGTAGGGAATTCTATTTTGCCAAAGGGAATAATAATGCATGTTTTTGCATTTAGTTATAGACCATGGTTTTGGCACCAATCATTTGTTTGCATTAGCCCTTCGTGTAATATGTTGACATCATTGGGGGACACAATGATTGCTCCCAGTCTGCAATCATCAGCAAACTTGGTGAGCCAAAGGCTGTCTATTTTGGCCTGGACTTCTGAGAAATATATGCCAAAAAAGTAGGGGACACAGCACAGACCCCTCTGGTACTCCACTGGTGATGGGTCTACTGGTGGAGGTGGAGTCACCAATTCTGTCAGAGTGTGTTCAGACAGTGAGACAATTGGCCACCCATCTAGTAATGTAAAGGTTAAACCCTATATAGAAGAGTTTCTCAATGATGCCAGAGTGGGGAATTGTGTTGAAAGCCTTGGCAAGGTTGAAATAGGCTGTGTGCACTGTCTTATATAAACCCCTAATAGAAAAATACAGCAAAACAAGAACCACAGCCACAAATCCAACAAATTCTTGCCTTAATACCAAAAAGACTCTGGTGCTTCGGCTCAAAAGCCTTCAAAGGAGTAAAAAACAGATAAAACACACCTCTTTTTATACACGGTTCAATAAAACAATTATTCAGTTAATCATATACTTCCAATCTAGTTCCTTATTAAGACCTTTAGGTTCTAAAGTATTGTATTTAAGAACATACAGTGTTTCTTTACATAATAACTTATATTTCAAATCTACTTTTTCACCAATTTGTATTTTTATCTGTTCTAAAACAGATCCTTTTAACAAAGTAGCATTCCCCCATGAAAGTTTTTAAAATGTAAACCTAATAGACTATTTTCACAATCATTTTTATGTCCCTAACATACTCCTGAAAACCCTTCTTTTAGGCACATTGACTTTTCCCAATATAGAATTTTTCACAGGGACATTTCAACACATATACTATTGCCTCAGTAGTGCAATCAAATTTGCACAATGGTTTATAATACAAATCATTAATTTTAGAAAAAATATTAACCATTAAAGAACAAATGGAACATTCTCTACACTTATAAGTACCCACTTCATTACCTACATAAGATTCCATCCTTGGTGGGGGAAAAATAAATGTATTATGTGTACAAAATTGGCAATACTTCTACCCTTCTTATAAGAAATAAGGGGAAACTTACTAATCTTGCCATTTAACTGTTTGTGGTGGTGCTGCGGTAGCGTTGTCGACTCACAGTATGGCGTTGTCCTGTTCGATTCTCAGCTAGAGCGTCTTCTGTATGGAGACATGCGTGAATGGGCTTAGCTTCGTTGAAGGTTGCGCATCAGGGCTGGCAACTCGGCACATAAAAATCTACTGCCAATCATTAGCGGGCCGGAGTTCTGCTGTGGCGACCCCTAACTGGGAAAAGCCGAAAGACACAAATAAATCAGAAAGCAGTAAAGGCCAATAATGTCACAACATATCTGCTATTTCCTGACTTAATATATTATATGTAGTGACAAAATACATATTACTACATACCTCTCCATTCTTATTACCACAACTGCTAGTATTACTATAACATTTAATCTCCCTTTTAATATTCTTATTTTTGTTTCTATTCCTAAATTCATATTGATTATGCCTTTTCTTTATTTCAGTTACAAATTGCTGCCTATTCATCCAAACCTGATGTAAGGACTTCTCAACTTGATGTTTATTATAATCCTTATTAATAAACATCGTATACGTTTCAATAGCTTCCCTTAAAAAATCGGAATTCTGCCTGCATATTCTATTCAATCTAAAAAACTCTGTATATGGTAATGCTTCTATAAGTGTTTAGGGTGACAACTAGAGCCACATAAAAATATATTACTTCCAGTAGTTTTCCTATGTATGGAAGTGGTAATTTCCCCTGTAATAGAGTTTCCCATCAAAATCAAATCCAAAAAATTAACTTTCTCCCTTAGTTGTAAACCATCAAATTGCAACGAAATGAAGGGAATGCTACTTTGTTAAAAGAATCTGTTTTAGAACAGATAAAAATACAAAGTGGTGAAAAAGTAGATTTGAAATATAAGTTATTGTGTAAAGAAACAGTGTATATTCTTAAATATAATACTTTAGAACCTAAAGGTCTTATTAAGGACCTTGATTGGAAGTATTTGATTAATTGAATAATTGTTTTATTGAACTGTGTATAAAAAGAGGTGTGTTTTATCTGTTTTTTACTCCTTTGAAGGCTTTTGAGACAAGGGGCCAGAGACTTTTTGGTATGTGTGCACTGTTTTACCTTCATCCAGGGTTTTGTTAACATTCTCAAACAAGTCTACTAGGTTAATAAGCATGATCTAATCAATAAGTATGATCTACCCAATAAACTTCACTACATAAATCAATAAAGAAGTGAAGAGCATCTGTCACTCTTTAGAATTATTGGTTCAAATTTTAAAGCACACAGACAGGAATAACTAATAACACCAAGGGATAATTGTACCAGAACAGGCAAGAAATGTATCTCTGTTTAAAGTGAGATTATGTAACTTTAGAAGCTTTGAATTTCACCTACCATGTATTGATTTTTGTTTTACTGCTGTAGGTGGACTCAGAAACAATTGCTATCCAGCAGCAAGATGTAAACCAAAGTCACCATGATACAGTGAAGCAGCAATACCAGAGTCCGATACAAGAAACAAACTACAACGCATCTTGTGGAGACCCTTGTGTAGAAATAATCCAAAACCTTGCATTGCAGCCAGAGACTGAGCAGACCCAGTACATGTCCAGAGGAAGGAGAGAAGTTCAAGACATAAAGATATATAGTGGTAAGGGAGGTCAATGCAACCTAAACGTATGAGAAATCAGAATGGGGATGGAGCTGTAGAGAATGGAAACACTGCGATAAACACAAAACTAAAACAAAATACAAATGAACCTGAAACAGCTAAGCAACAACACTAAGTAAGGGAAAATGATAAAAAATAAATGTATTGAGCACTTTCATTGCTTGTAATAAATGACTTCTTCAGAATGACATCAAACAATATCCAAGAGTTTTTAAAATCTCAGGAGTAATGGTGTCACTTATACACTTAGCAAAGGAAGATGCTGTCTGAATAAATGCCTGGACATGTAAATGTATAGGTATCCCAGTGATGAGGTTAAAGTAAATCCTGAATTGATGAATGAAAACAAAGAAAGTAAAAACAGAAGATCTCTCAGATTTATTTCAATGTTGCTTGCAGTAATTGATGAATTCTTGGCTGAAAATGAATATAAAGCATGTGCTTGTAGGCTGGTACCTCACAACAGTCCTTGAGCTTTGACATCTTATAATTAATGCTGAATAGCACATTAAGGTGCATTATACTAAGATGCCATTTATCAAATGAGAATTATAGGATCAAGTTTCATAATCTCAGAGGTCATGACAAGAGCTGTTCATAGTGGCAAAATGAATGTTAAAACTATTAATCAAGCAGGAAATGTGATCTTGTCAGAACTGTTTTGCTGTTGTCTTCCATCTTAAAAGAGATGGATGGGTGGACCAAGATCCCAAGACAATGGAGGAAGTTGCCATACTCCTGAAATTTACATCACAAGTAGACTTGCTCATAGAAAGAGTAGTTGAGATAGGCCAGTGACAAGGGTAAAGCCATGCCTTTAGAACAGCCAGTAAACTCACTACCACTTCAGAAAATATAAAGTCCAAAGCTACGAAGAAGAGTTTTGCTTGGGAAGGAGAGCAGTTAGTTGATCAAATTGCAAGCAGCCAGGAAACACTGCCAGAAACTGTACAAAAATGACCAAAATTATACAAGGTAGTGTTAGGAAGGAATGGGGTTGTACAGTGATGCCACAAATCTACACAGGGAACATAAGTAAACACATGCAGTCAGTTACTGTGAATATGGTACAGATGTATGGGTATAAGGGCTAATGAACCATTCTTCACACAAGTGAAACCAGTCAGGCAGGCCCTGACCAACACCATAATGACTTGTCAGTAGCAACAAAGCTCTCCTGTTTGGAGAAAATTATACAGACAGTTGTTACTATTTCTTGATTGTTGGGCCATACAGAATTTTTGTAGAAGGTTATGGTGACAAACTATCTGACTTTTTATTTATTTATTTGTTTGCTAGATAGGTAGGTGAGCTATCATTTTCCTCTTTTCAGCCATGACATGTTATCATGATAGAGCACTAGAGAACAAAATATGTTTCAGGAATACAAACAGAAAACATGTATCTGTATGGCTAGTTATGTCATGCCCAAAAGGAGTGCTCTGAACTGATATCCAGAACCAGGAAGAACATAAAGGAAGGCATAGATGAGGCCCTGGTACATAAACATAGCTGTCCTAAAAAGAAAGTGAGAAAATGAGAGAAGCAATTCCAGAAGAATTAACTGTCAAAATAGCTGGTCATGGTTATTTAACAGAGACAGAGTATCCTTAGTTCTAGGATACATGGAAGACTGAACCAACATGAGGTTACTGGGGAGTTTTGCCTGAAGATAAACATGGAATTCTGTGAGATCTTAAGATGAGTCTGCAAAGTCTCATAATGATAAACCTGGCTTAGATAAACTGACCGTTGTGCAAACCTGAATGGCCCATAAGTGAGGTAGCAAGAAACAGTCTGAGAAAATATATTGTTGTATACTCAGAAGGTAGACCCTAAGGATGGGATGCTGAACACAAAAACAATTGTCACTTAGCAGGGATATTCTAAGCCTTCACTAGTGGTGGTTCATAGTATAATTCTAGCAGGACACCTGGGAATTACATTGCCATGTGGGTGGTTCAGAACTCTCCTTGGCCTGATTTCACTTTTCAGGTAAGGAATGTATTATACATCATTTCACAGATTCTGAGAAACAGAGAAGACAAGTATCAAGATACATTTCCTGATTCCTTTAACTGTGAGGGGGGCAGGCACCCCAGAATCTATGACTGAAACACTGGACAACTATAGTGGAATGTACTGCCAGACATTCAGACAGCTTGTAGACAGTGGCCTTGAGAGACATTTGCAACAGGTTAGCCTTGGTCAAGGTGGTTCCTTCATGCTGGATTAGATGAAGAGGTTGTGGTACAAATGTGAGCTAGTGTACAGATGCACCACAGCATATCATCCCAAGACAATAGGCATTTACAGAACACAAGGGAAAGACTGAGAGGAGTGTTTCACAGTCACTTATAGAATGTTAGAGAGGTACTCCAGGAGGCCTCGGGAGTTTTCCTTTTTGAACTCTTGTATGGTTGGTGAGTATGGGAGATCACAACACATGAGCTTGGATAGCTGGGGAAGCAAACATGATGACATCTAATATATTATTGTACTGGATTATGTCTTTAAATTAACAAAACACTAAAGGAGCTTTACAGAGGATCCACAACAGCATATCAGCTATAAAGAAGAACCAGAATCAGAGGTGTGATTAAAAAATAAGTAAAATATTGTTTAAGTAAAGAAGTCATGGTCCTAATCACATTCTGGGCTTTTAAATAGCAAACTGAATGAGTTAGCCAGCTGGCATCATGCTGCATGTGGTTGACAACTAAATGGCTTTTAACTCACTGAACCTATTTCCCAAAGCCATGAATCCCCAATTGTATTTCCTGCTATTTTGTGTACAACAATATCACAGTCTAGGTAACCAGTGTTTTAACCCTTCCTGGGTGTTTCTTTTTTCCCCATGATTGTGTGACTGTCGACATGGTATATTTAGGTAAAGAAGGTAGAAAGGGAAAGTTCCCCAGTTGTGATATTAGTTGTATCCGCATTTTTGTAGGTTCTGCAAGTTGATTTTTGATTGCTTTGGACTGATGAATTTGCATTTAATAGACTTGGAGTCAGTTTTGCATAGTGTAACCATGGGAAGACCTGTACACATTATAAAGATCAACAAATGACTTTAACTGATTTACAGATTGCCTAACAGAATGTGGATTCAGATTATCTAAAGTTTCAGGCACTGGGTAGCATGCTATACCCTATGCATGTATGTATGTATATATATATATATATATATATATATATATATATATATATATATATATATATATATATATATAAATGTATTTATTTATTTATATATACTGTGTCACAGTGTTACATTAATGAGGTTGATAAAACAAGAATAAATAATCTGCAGTCATTTGGTTTGGCTTTTTTTCTAGAATTTTTTTCCACAAAATCAGAAGCCTGACTCCTTGTTAACCTTTGGTACTAAACAGGAAAATCCCCAGTCTGTAAGATAACTAGCCCCAGGAAGCAAGCAATACAGATTGCATATCCGAGACTATATCCAGGAGTTGCTATGCCACAAGATCTGAATTCTATTTTTAACATTAAAACTTATCAGTAACAACGGTGAGTAAATCATTATTCGGGAATATCGGTCCTTGCCACGGTGGTGCAGAGATAGCTTTGTTGCCTCACAGTAAGAGGTTCTCCCATTCGATTCTCAGCTTGGGTTGGGAGTGCCTTCTGTGTGGAGTCTGTATGTCCTCCCCGCTATTGAGTGGGCATTCGAAAGACATGCGTTGAATGGGCATGCCTTCATTGAAGGTTGGGTGTCGGGCTGGCAACTCGACTCCATAAAAAACACCTGCCAATTATTAGCGGACCGGAGTTCCACTGTGGCGACCCCTAACCGGGAAAAGCCGAAAGACAAACAACAACATTCTTACTATTTAACTTATCAAAAGTGTCAGGTAATGAGAAAGACAGGTTAAACCGAGGTACTAAAAGGAAGCCTAAGGTGACAATTCTTTAGGTATGTGTAGGTATACTAACTCTAGGTAATGAATCAGTACTAGAGAAGCTAAGTCCAAAGTGGTGCTTTTCCTTAGCAGGTTAAAACGAGGTTTATCCTGTTAACTTGAATGTAAGTAATTTCCATTATTTCTGCATGCATGTTGTGAGGCTCTGAGCCTGTCATTTAAAAAGAAGTATATTCCTAAGTCACCTCCGAAGAGTTTAGCACATTATGCAGAGTAAATAAAAGCATAACTTTCAGAGTCATCAAAAAATTCTTGTAGTCAACAAAAGGAAACACAATGGGGCTTTATTGGTCAATGGCCACATTATGAATGAATGTTATTTTGGATCTAGCACATGACTTTGGCTTTTTAATGCATTCCTCTCAAAATAGCAAAAACAGGATGCATTCAGATTGATGTGGAAATGGACATTGCTATGTTTATAGCCAAATAATATGTAGAGTGAGACTTGGAAAATTAAAAAAAATAATAAAGTGCAGTATGCAGTAGACATTGTTTTAGACATTCTCAAAAAGGTATAATTTTTTTCTGCATGTTTAGCAAAGCCTTTGCCACTTATCAGGGTGGAGCAGTTTGAAAGATAAGTAACACTCCTTCTATCTGTATTAGATGGGTGTTTCCTGGTTACTTATACCGGTTTAAAACAGACTTTTGCTATTCATATGACTGTAAAAATGAATGCAGCAAATGACATAAAAAAACGCACAGGAAATAAATAAAGTGACACTAGAAATTACAGAAGAATGAAGTGGTATCTGGGATCAAGGGAATGTGTTTTTTATCATTGCTAAAGCTACATGATCTCAAAGGTCAGATTAACAATGAGAAAATAACAATAATTGAGAACAATAATTGTCTGAGCTGATTCAGCTGCTATATTATCACAGTACATCAGCAACTACAATGCCATTGTATACAGTAACGTGTCATAGGCTGTCAGACTAGAGTCCCATGAGTAGAGTTCTCCCCTGGGGATGAAGGCACAGATGTCATCTTTCATCTCCTGTCTGTATGCCCACTTGATAGAGATATGCCCAGCATTAATTTTTGAAGACATATGCAGGGCTGACAGTTGCATGCACTGGGATTGTGTTGCTTTGTGGGTTATTTCTCAAGGTGTAAACACTGTGCTTGATTTCAGAGCATACCAAGTTGTGTACTAAAGACACACAGTGCAGAACCAAAATTATTTTTAGCATGAAGAAAAAAAAATGTCAATTCCCTGTCTACACAAATTAACAAATGCCTTCCAAATAGAGTTTTATGTGCCAGGCATCTTATATTACCACAACAGAATAAAGAAACAGCTTTGTGAAACTAGTTAATCTAGTTAATCAAAAATATGTTATTCAATTGTGTAGATTGTGAAGCAACTCCTACATGGGAATAAACATACCAGACAATCACTATAACTTCCTTGTACTCAAGGTAGGTTACATTTAGGTAAATGCTTGTGTTAGATTTCATCTTACTGTTAGAATGTATTCAACAAAAAGTTAGAAAATTCACAGTGAGCTTATCTGAAAATACTAGTGTCATGAAATGAGATACTCCCAGCACAGCTATCTAGAATTTTGAAAATAATTATATGTCATTGGTGAATATTGAAATGATTTGTGTAAGATGCTTGCGTTACAATGCTATGTGTATATCAAACTTGTTTGTACAGAAATGTGTGTTGAAAAGGGTTTGCAAAATTCTTGTTTTTGAAATGGATCCACAGTGTCCCCTACAGGAAAAGAACAGAAATGTACATGCACTATTGTAACTGTCTAAATGTATATATTTTAATAGTGGAAATTGAGATACAGGAGGTTAACCTCAGTCTATTAAATTTCAGAAAAATAGCTAAAATTAAATTACTTTATGGCAGCAAAGAGACACAATGTATGTGCTGAGAAGCTTTCTGTATTCTCTTTGAAGTATTTTATTGTTTTAGGACTTCCAACATTTGCCATAGATCTGATATAGATGCTAAATATTATAAGCTGCCATCAATGGTTGTTTTGAGGCCTGGGAATTAGGAGTCAAATGACAAGCAATTATGTCATTCTGCAAGTTATCCCAGCAGTAATATTTGAGATATTAATTTAAGAAGTCTCTTATGGAGACATAGCATTCTGTACTCTGTCTTGAACCTGATAAGAGGCAAAAGGGGGCATAGCTAGTAAACCTGTGCCAGCCTTTCCCAAATGTGTGTGTGTGTGTGTGTGTGTGTGTGTGCGTGTGTGCGTGTGTATGTGCATGTGTGCGTGTGTGTGCATGTGTGTGCATGTGTGTGTGTCTGTAAATCAAACCTCAAAGAGTGTGCATGTGTCAGCTACTTGGGCAGGGACATGAAGCACTGGTTCAACAGAGAGGGTGCTAGAGGTTTTGGCTTGGCCACTCAACTGAGATCTCAGCTCTATAGCTGTGCCAGTGGGGAGTCTTATTGGGGATCTGGAGAAAGAGGGAGAAACCAGCCCCAGCCTGACTGTGGTCTCTGTGTGCTCTTAAGGGAAATTGCACTTGATGCAGAGAGCTGCATCTGGAAATACTGTGTGTGTAACTTGTCATCCTCCTAATGTACGTCCTTCACCGGTGACAGTGGTAAGGATTGAGGCTTCTTGATTTCCAGTCCAGTTGTGGGGCGTCACATTTATTGGTTGGCAGTGGTGAGATATTCATATATTGGGATTCAGTGGTGTGGATGTTGAACTCCTGTAGCCTGTAAACAGTGGTCACTAAAGGCAGTGTTTGTACTCTCAAGCAGCCACACAGTGAACATTCAGAGTTTCATACAGTTTTATTTATTTCATGTTAGCTTAGCTAGTCAGGGAGAGCAGGCAAGGATGTCAGTAGAGGAGTATGGCAAGCTGACAAGGAGCCAGTTGGCTAAGATGTGCCAAACTGGAGGACTGGGGCATGCCAACCTGACAAATGTGGAAATGATTGCAGCATTAGTCACAGCTGCATCACATACTAGTAATCAGGAGGACAATCAGACTGGCCTTAGTAATGTACAACTCTCAGAAAATGGACAGTTCAACTTTGCCTCAGAGGACTTAAAAATCCATCTGGAGTTAAAGAGACTTAAACTGGAGGCCAAACGGTTAGACCTAGAATCAGCAGAGAGACTGCAGTATTTGAAGGCTGAAGAAAAGAAGAAACAGATGGCATTAGAATGAGCAGAGAGACTGAGATGTCTGAAAGGGGTCTATATTAGAACATTGTTCATAGGGTTCATATATAGGGTTCTAATATCGACCACTATTCAGCGAATGCTGAAAATAGCGAAGCTGCAGAACACCGAATTTTTTCCTAGGGAAAGAATTTGGTGGGCCTGTCACTTTGCTATTTTCAGCACTGTGGTGGAAAGTTACGGGTCGGGTTCAGGTAAGTGTGCAATTGTGTAGACGTGAGGGTTAGGGTGCGGGTTAGGTGAGTTAGGGTTAGGGCATGGGTCAGGTAAGTGTGCGATTGTGACGGACATTAGGGTTAGGGTGGGGTAGGTGAGTTAGGGTTAGGGCGTGAGTGAGGTGAGTGTGTGATAGTGATGGACCTTAGGGTTAGGGTTTGGGTTAAGGTAAATGGATAGATAGTAGTGTATGTACAGTTTAGTGTGGGGTTAGATGTAGGTTTTTAAGTGTATGTGTGTGGATTGCTGTTTTTTTGTTGTGCTTGTGTTGTGTGTATGTGTTTCGGAACAGCAAATTTGTTTCCTGGGAAAAAATTTGCTGTTCTGCATGTCCGATATTGTAAGCGTTCGCTGAATAGGGGTCGATATTAGAACATTCGAAGTTTTAAGACTTCGGTGTTCTAATATAGACCCATCTGAAAGCTGAAGAAAAGAGAGGCAGAGACAACATGAAAAGGAGATGCTGACTCTTTGCCAAAGTCATGGAGGTAATGCAGAAGGGAGTAACCAAACCCCAGAAGCAACAAAGGTCAGTAAATTTCTTGTACAATTTACAGAGGAGGATAATTTTGATAGTTTTATTCATACATTTGAAAGGGCATGTAAACAGTATAATGTTGATCAAGGACTCTGGGTATGGTTCCTGACCCCCTTACTCCATGGTAAAGCTGTAACTGCTATTTTTAAATTGTCTGATAATGATTACTTAAATTATAATACTGTTAAAATTGTTTATTAGAGTGTTTTAAGTTAATACCTGAAGCTTATAGAAAAAATTTTGTGAGCATAGATGCAAGGCAGATGAAAGTGTGTGTGAATATATTGCTGAGTTAAGCACTTATTTTCATAGGTGGGTGAGTGGTTGTCAGGTCACCGATTTTGAAGGGCTGTCAGACCTTTTGGTGAGGGAACAAGTCCTTAGCACTTTGCCTGAGGACATGAGAATATGGTTAGTAGATAGGGAGTGTAATACCGCAGATGATTTGGGGAAAATGGGAGACCTATACCTAGCAAGCAATGCATCACTGCACAGGAAAGGGATAAACAATGCTGCTCATGGGTCTAAGGGAACCCATGGTGGGCAGCCTAAACCACCTCACAGAGTCCACCAGTAGCAGGGGAAGTCACTAGTTCAGGTACATGGCCAGGACCAAGTGTTAAATGTTTTAAATGCAGCCAGTAGGGCAATGTAGCATATAGATGTCCACAGAGGCAAAGTAGGGAACAAAAGGTGGGAGAGCCAGTAAGTGGGAATGACAGAATGCCAGCAATATGTTGTCTGGAGAGAACAAGGGTACCAAAATACCCCAACAGGTTATATTCTATCTTAGTAGATGGAACACAGGCCACTGCTAAGAGTGACATAGCCTCTGACCTAACCATTGTGAAGCCTGCAATGGTTAAAGAGGAGTACTGCTTGCATGGGCAGTCTACTCCAGTCAGAGCTTTAGAAGGGACACAAATCCAAATACCTTTGGCTAGGGTTCACCTTGACTAGAAGGGTGGAAAAGGAAGCAAGCAAATAGATGTGTTTGAGGATATCCCTGCAGATGCCCTGATAGGAAATGATTTTAATAATACAGTACCTTGTGTGCATGCAGTTACACGCAGTTTGTCTTGGAGACAAGTATGTGGGTCTGGTAGCCTGGGAGGACCTAGACAGACTGCACACTTGAAGCCAGGACTGGTGAGGTGGTTAATTCATAGAGGGAGCTACCCTGTAGCAGTGAGACTGAAGGTGAACCACAGCTGCTGGTGGGTACTGTTACATTGGACAGAGTGACTGCAAGGACAGAAGTGAGTAGTAGTACCCAGGCTGACAGTGAGGCATTGCTGTCACAGAATACTAGACTTCCTGTGGAAGGGGAGCTGGGAAGGGCTACAAAGAGAGAGTTGAGACAGGCTCATCTCTCAGACCCTACATTACAAGGCCTGAGGGAGGTAGCTAGTAAGGCACCTGATTCTCAGGGAAAAGGGGAATTTGTATATTGGGACAAAGGGTTACTGTATAGAGAGTGGACCCCTGAGGAAAGGCTAAAGGATGAGAGAATACAGCAGTTTGTAGTGTCCAGAGCTTACTGTCTGGCATTTTTAGCTGTAGCCCATAACATTCCCTTTGCAGGCCATATGGGCATAAAGCGTACAAAGAGATGTACTATGCAGAACTTTTATTGGCCATGCCTTCTATATAGGTATGAGCAACAGACAACTAAATGATAGAGTTTTAGAGCATCACAGAGATATTAGGAACAGAAAAGATACTAATGCCCTTACCAAGCACATAATTAGATATGGTGCAGACCACAGTTTTAGGTTTTTAGTACATGAGATAATCTCTGAAAATTTAAGAGGTGGGACATAAGGAATTGGACAGAATCCACTGAACAAATATGGATTCTGTCTTTAAATGCTGATAAAGCACCAGGTTTAAATGAGGCTGTTTCCCTAAAACCTTTTTTGAAGGCAAGGCCTTTAAAACATTAATTTTAGTATTTTTTATATCTTTTATGTATGTTTTTATATATATATATATATACATATTTTGCTGTATTAATAAGTTTATTTATATTTAGAATGTCATACCATCAGTATCTTTTGTGATTGTTCCTTTAAAGAAGTTATTAGATAATTAATGGTTTTAATTGATTTATTTTAACTGCTATTTAAGTGGATTGTGTGTTTTATGTAGTCAGTCTGATGAAGTGGTTGAATATACTGTGAAAGTGCTTAATTTTTCCTTATGAATTAAAGTTTTTTTATTCATGTTCTGCCTGCAGCTGTGTCGGTTTCAGTACTTTTGTTTGTTTATTTGGATTAGCCTTTATCGTACCATTCCACCATCTTACTCTTGGTTTATTATTTTTCATATATAACGGTACTGCAGTTCCTGTGAGCAGTGTCAAAAGGTAGACAAGGTAGAAGACAAAGTGAAAGCTCTTTTGATGCCATTGCCTGTGTCTGAGAAGCCATTTCAGAGGGTAGCTATGGCATCTGAGTACCCCAAGCTCCACAGGGAAGAAGTATATCCTAGAGATAGTAGATTATGCTACCAGAAACCCTGAGGCAGTGGCTGTATCCTCCACTGAGGCAGAAAAGGTGGCAAATGCTTTGTTAGAGATTTTTAGCAGAGTAAGTTTCCCAAAAGTAATACTGACTATGGTGCCAATTTCATGTAAGACCTGCTGACTTGTCTGTGGAAGCACTGTGGGATGAAGCACCTAAAGACCGCCACCTACCACCCCCAGACTAATGGTTTGGTGGACAAGTTAAAGTCTCCACTCAAGACCATGCTACAGGCATTTGCAGACCATTTTAAGAGGTAGTGGGACAAATATTTGCCCCATCTGCTGTTTGCTTACCTTAGGAATCCACAAGTTTTTCACCCTTTGAGTTGCTGTATGGGCATAGGGTGAGGGGATCTCTAGATTTGATTCATGATGAGTGGGAGGGTGACTGTGAAACCCACAAGGAGTCTGTTGTGGCATATGTCATAAACCAGAGACAGTAGTGATCCATCAAGCCATCGCCAACAGTCCATTGAGAGACTGCCTTGAAGGTGACATTGTTACTACACCAGGGTTTACTGATGGGCAATGTGACCCTTGTTTAACAACTGAGACAAATACACATAACATGTCTGCTGTTTGTAATGAAAGTACTGCTAACACTCCTGTTATACTCATGAACAAACAAGGTGATTTTAATGTATACAACTTTTCTACTGCAAATATTACACCTGAACTAGTCGAGTTATTGTCCAAAGGGTACACTTACGTACCAGCTCAGAAAGCAGATCTGGTCAAATCAATTATAGACCTAAAATTATACGTTAGGAAGCTTAACTTGAACTTGCTGTTTGGAGGCTCTTACCCCCTTGACGACAATAATTTTAGGATTCCTAGTACCTACAACCCCCACTCCATCCCCTTTTACAAATTTTTGAACTGGTTTGCGAATTAGACATTCATCAAAACTTCAACAAAACACCACACCATTCAACATCAAGTGCTTATTTTAATAATAAAAAAGAAATGGAATGCCTTGACTGGATTAAATTTCAGAATATTAGATTCTGTAAACCGGACAAGGGAGGGGGTCTTGTTGTGTTCGATGAAGTTGACTATCAAGATAGGATGTTTAGCCTGTTGGACAGTCCTTCATATTCTACCAGCTCGCGTTCTGAAATAAATAAAGCGTACACCATAATCAAAGACCACATTGAGGAAATGTTCATCGAGGGTAGGGTAACACAACACACATACAATTACTTATCAACAACTTACACTCGTTTCCCGTTCTTGTTTGGTATCCCTAAAATCCACAAGGATGTCCACAACCCACCCATGAGACCACTTGTAGATGGCTGTGGTTCTCCTACCTATCCATGTGCTAAAATCATTGACAACATTTTACAGAAATACTTGGTCAACTTTCCACAGATCTGCAAAGATTCTTGGTCATTCCTTGGTAAAATTAACAAGTTAAATTTCAATGCAAGGTACAATTTTCTTACTATTGATGTTAAAGATTTGTACACCTGCATTCCCCAAGACATAGCAGTGGACTGGGTAGAACAAGTGCTTAGATCTAATGGTAGTAGTGGGAATGAGTTGGTTCTGGTTCACGAATTGTTGGACCTAGTCTTGTCTAACAATTTTTTTACATTTGACAACAACTTTTATTTGCAAAAAACTGGAGTAGCCATGGGCTCCCCTTGTGGGGCCAGTGTTGCCAATTTAGTCATGGCACAATGGAAACACGATCACGTGTCCACTAACTGCCCATTTAAAGACCAGGTGATTTTTTATACCCGTTACTTGGACGATATTTTTATCCTCCTGGACGGTGACTTGTCCACGAGTGAAGCGCTAGTGGACTATTTTAATTCAACTACACAGTTTTTGAAATTCACTGCTAGTTTCCATACTGAAGCCATCCCGTACTTGGACATTTTACTTTCTAAAGACACTAGCTTTCACAAATATACAGCTAATATATATAGGAAAGTAACGTACTCCAACTCATTCCTGAATATATATAGGAAAGTAACGTACTCCAACTCATTCCTGCACTACACAAGTTGTCATCCTTTTCATCAGAAGCGGGCGATCGTCAAAGGTCAGCTAGTGAGGGCAGCCCGCATTATCACATTGGATAGTGATTTTGCCAATGAATGTGGACACCTAAGGCATATGTTTTTACACCGGGGTTACCCACATGAAATGTTAGACACTATTATAGAAGAAGTGTCGTATAAGCGTCAGTGTCATTTTTATAAACCAATCTTGAATAGAGAATTGGTTCTTATGAATGACACTGAATCCTCGAACACAGATTTAGTAAATGTCCACACAAGTAGGCATCCTTCTGAATGTTTTGGTGTCACATTCATAACAACATACAGTCTCAATAGTAGTGACTGTGTTCAGGCACTACGTAAAAATTGGGACTTACTCAAAAAGGACAACACAGTACACCAAAAACTTGGTAATCACCCATTGGTTGTTTATAGAAAGGCAAAAAACCTCAAAGCCCTCCTTGAACGACATAACATTAAAAAACCAATGACAGCTGGCATGTTTAAATGCCAGGCGTGTAATTTTTGTCAATACATCTTGGAATCCAATAGATTTAAAGTTCACGATCACGAATACAAGTTGAACCTAAGAGCTAACTGTAATTCAAGAATGGTGATCTACTTAGCTATGTGCCAAACCTGTACAGCTTTCTACGTGGGCAAAACAGAACGACGCCTACGTGACCACATTTATGAACATACTTATGCGATCAGGAAGCAGAAACTTGATAATGCACTAGCAAAACACATTTCAGTTTATCCCAACCATATGTTTAAATTTTTGATTATTGACCAGATCACACAGGACTTCAGGGGTGCTCCTCTCCCACTTAAGTTAGAAGAGCGAGAGCTGTTTTGGCAAATTAGACTCAACGCATACAGTTCACCAGGTCTGAATGAGAACTGTTCTTTAAGTAATGTTCTTAAACTTAGGAGCCTTAATAGGTAGGCTGTGTCAGGTTACCTTCCACACTCGCACGACGCAACTATTTTAATGCTTTTGAGCACTTTGGTTCAGTGACCTTATGTGTATTTTTTGCTGAGTATTTTTTGCTGAGAATTTGTAGTTTTATCTTGATACTTTACTTATTACCAATTATGTTCAGTACACTTGATGTGCTTCAACATACACAGTTTAGTGCACTAACATAGGTATTTGTATTAACTCAGTTTTACAAACACCAGCGGAGTTTTTATGCACTTGTAATTATTATTTCTTTGCCTCACTAGCTTAGTAGTAGGCTAGATTTACACATTTTTATAGACAACGCTAGTTGTACTTTTAGTCTGACTATTTGGATTTTTAGCTTTTACTTTAAAAGCAGTTTTTAGTCTAGTTGTGTTTGCAAATAGGGCGTGTCTTGTAAGTCAGCTTTCACTTAGCCCAGAGAGTATTTAAGCTGTGACTTTTTGTTTTTCTTGATCTGAAGAAGTTTGTTTATTGGAATAAACGAAAAGCACTTTATCATTTCGTTCTGTGCTACTGTGTGGTTTCTTCTCTATTTTGTTTTTCAGTAGTCTGTTTTGCCTGTTCAGTTTATATGTCATAAACCTCAGGGAACTCATGGGCTTGCTCCAGGAGAAAATGGCAGAAGCCCAACAGAAGAAAAAGGTCTGGTATGACAAGAATCCTCAAGCTAGAGAGTATGCTGTGGAGTAGCAGGTTATGGTTCTCATTCCTGTCAGACACAACAAGCTGCAGACAGCTTGGTAGGACCCCTTCAAAGTAGTAAGGAAGGTCAGTGATGTTAACTACCTGGTAGAACTGCTAGGCAGGAGGCAGGGGCACAAACTGTACCATGTGAATATGATGAAATCTTACCATAACAGGGAGGCCCTGGCGCTAATTATTTTCCGTAAAAGGCAGGAGGAATGCTATGCAGCTGTAGAAAAGGAATGCCTAGCCATAGTATGGGTACTACAGAAATGTCAGCCTTATCTGTATGAAAGGAAATTCACTGTAGTTACAGACCACAATCCCTTAACCTGGCTACATCAAGCCAGCCAGCAAAATGCCAAGTTACAGAGGTGGAGCCTAGGGTGTCAGACATATGATATGACACTGCAGCACTGCAGGGGGGTTAGCAATGCCAAGGCAGATGGGCTCTCAAGACAGGATATGGGGTAAGGTATTCCCAGATTGGCTCATTCCTTTCAAGCAATGTTTCTCAGGGGTCACTTGAAAAACTAGCTTGAGTCTTTGAGGGAGGAAGAAGTGTCATGAAAGGAGATACTGCCAACACAGCTATCTGAAATTTTGTAAATAATTATATGTCATTGGTGAATATCAAAATGATTTGTGTAAGATGCTTGTGTTACAACTGTACTAGAACAGTACGTTATGTACATATCAAACTTGTTTGTACAGAGATGTTTAATGAAAAGGGTTTGCAAAATCCTTGTCTTTACAATGGAACCACAGTGTGCACTACTGGAAAAGAACAGAAGTATACATGCACTATTGTAACTGTGTAAATGTATATATTTTAACAAAGGACACTGGGATATAGGAGGTTAACCTCAGTCTACTAAATTTCAGAAAAATAGCTGAAATTAAATTACTTTATGGCAGCAAGGAGACACAGTGTCTGTGCTGAGAAGCTTTCTGTATTGCTTTGGGAGTGTTTTATTCTTTTAGGACTTCTAGCATTTGCCATAGATCTGAGGTCAATGTATTTTCACAGGTAGATGCTAAATGCTGCCAACTGCCATCAATAGTTATTTTGGGGCTTGGGAACTAGGAGTTAGAAGACAAGCAATGACGTCATTCTGCAAGTCATCCCAGCAGTAATATTTGAGATATTAATTTAAGAAGTCTTTAAAGAGACATAGCATTCTGTATTCTGCCTTGGACCTGACAAGAAGATCCATTCACCATACATTTGCCTTGCTCTGTAAGTAAGTTAACTAGGGTATAGTAACTCTCTTAGATATAGTCAGGAATATAGCAAAGCTTAGCTTAGATGTTTTTCTTTATTTCTGTGAGACTGTCCTGCAATGTTGTTTTAAATATTTCCTGTGATTTTGAACTCTCATGTAACTGTAAATATATATTTAGTATTGTCTTGTTCATTTATTATTTATTATTAAATATATGTAAGCCTTTCAATGTGGCTGATCTGTGTAGAGATATTTAAGTTTTGAAAGTACTTGCTTATTTATTTGGTGACTGTGTGGGCCACTTGCTCTTGGTCAAACTACCATGTTCTTTGATGGTAACATTACATAGTAAGATTCTACACCCTTTATTAAGGGGTGTAAAGTAGCTGATAAGGAGTTGGCTGGTGGCAGTGATAACTACCTTATAGTCTGAGCAAAAGGGGACATAGCTAGTAAATCTGTTCCAGCCTTTCCAGGTGTGTTTGTGTGTGTTTGTGTGTGTGTGTGTGTGTGTGTGTGTGTGTGTGTGTGTGTGTGTGTGTGTGTGTGTGTGTGTGTGTGTGTGAGTGTGTCTAAATCAAACCTCAAAAAGTGTGTGTTTCAGCTACTTGGGCAGGGACACGAAGCACTGGGTGGAAAGAGTGGGTGCTGGTGGTCTTGCCTTGGCCACTCAGCTGAGATCTCAACTCTATAGCTTTGCCAGTGGGAAGTCTTATTGGGGATCTGGAGAAAGAGTAGTAACCAGCCCTGGACTGACTGTGTTCTCTGTGTGCTCTAAGGGAAACTGAACTTGATGCAGAGAGCTGCATCTGGAAATACTGTGTGTGTAACTTGTCGTCCTCCCAGTGTACATCACCCAGTTGTGCCAGTGGTGAGGATTGAGGTTCCTTGATTACCAGTCCAGTGGTGGGGCATCACAACTAGTACTAGACTTTATGTGCACTACTCAGAGTAAATGCTTTTATTCTTTTCAGTGAAAAGAACTTCAGATTAAACCAAAAAGCTGTGATGTTCCTGATATAAGTCTCAGTGCAATCACATAATTGATTTTAAATCAATCAATTAAATTCAAGTAGCGAGACTTTCTTTTCAGTAAGTACAATAAATATGAAATAATAATAAAATGGGTCTATATTAGAACATCGAAGTTTCACAATTTCGAATGTTCTAATATCAACCCCTATTCAGCGAATGCTGAAAATAGCAAAGCTGTGGAACACCGAATTCTTCCTAGGGAAGGAATTCAGTTGGCCATTTCTGTGGCTTCGCTATGTTCAGCACAGTGGTGGAAAGTTACGGGTCAGGATCAGGTAAGTGTGCGATTGTGTGGGCGTGAGGGTTAGGGTGCAGGGTAGGTGAGTTAGGGTTAGGGCACGGGTCAGGTAAGTGTGCGATTGTGTGGACATGAGGGTTAGGGCACGGGTCAGGTAAGTGTGCGATTGTGTGGACGTGAGGGATAGGGCGGGGTAGGTGAGTTAGGGTTAGGGTGCGGGTGAGTGTGCGATAGTGACGGACCTTAGGGTTAGGGTTTGGGTTAAGGTAAGTGGATAGCTAGTGGTGTGTGTACAGTTTAATGTAGGGTTAGATGTAGGATTTTAGGTGTATGTGTGTGGATTGCTGTTTGTTTGGCGTGTTTGTGTTGTGTGTATGTGTGTTGGAACAGCAAATTTTTTCCCTTGGAAAACATTTGCTGTACTGCATGTTTAATGTTGTCAGTGTTCGCTGTATAGGAGTCGATATTAGAACATTCGACGTTTTAGAAAGTCGTTCTAATATAGACCCTAATAAAACATATATATATATATATATATATGTATATATATATATATATATATATATATATATATATGTATATATATACATATATATATATATATATATATATATATATATATATATATATATATATATATATATATATATATATATATATATATATACACACACACACACACAAATAACTAAGTACGAAGGTATGACAAATTAAAGGACATCATTTTAAAATTCAATAGAAGTTATAAGCAATTTAAATAAACTCTATGTTTGCTTTTAACAACTGCCTCACCTGTGAAATGGCAGGGATTCAGGACTTATCTTTAATGTCTGAGGAGCTTTATTTTCAAAATGTTCTCATTAATGTCTGGAAACGTATGGGTATTTAATCTAACTTGTCATTTGTAATATTTTTTCTAATAATACAGCTATATCCTACACACTTTGAAAAGTATTTATTGTACTTCATGGACAATGCACGAAAGACTTGAAATACTATTTTGTAGAATTCCAATAAATGGTATAGCCCTTGAATCTGTATAATTGATTTTTTTCAGGAAGCTGTCTAAATAAGTTGTGAGGTCTTCAAAGATGAGCTATTAGGTGCTGGTGCAGCAGGGCATTAGTAATTTATTTAAAGCTTAACATTATACATTTCAGTCCAAACCCTCTGGTGGGAGACTATTGGCTTTATCTGTTATGTAGCTAAAATGAACTACTCATTCTTACTCCCATTTTAGCCACAACCAAGTCTACAAATGTAGTGGTAATTAAATATACGTGGACAGTCCAAGTACCTGATGAACCAGAATGTTTCTGGTGGAAAGCTGAAATCAGAGTACCAAAATAAACCTCCTTATAGATAGTAAGTAGAAATCAGGATTGAACCCCTGACCCTGGGGGGGGTTGCTAAAACCTTATTGCTACACCTGCACACACACAAACACACACACACACACACACACACACACACACACACACACACACACACACACACACACATACATACACGTGTACAAATGCATACATGCATGAATGCAGAAGAATGAATCTCAAATATTGCTCTACTTCTTTAAACTTCTTTTTTGCTGGTGGGAAGGCTTCCCTGCAACCCCTCCAATGTGGTGATAATCCCTCAACCCCACCCAAACATATATGGTAACACTGAGATCATCATACCTCAGAGCAAAGGGAATATTGTGAGAAATAGCCATCTCAGATTTGGTAAATGTAAGTCTGTTTTTTCGTCTTTTCAGTGTCTGTGTTTTGGGAGTCACTTTAGCGGGTCCCGGCATGTCAAATGTTCACACACACACACACACACACACACACACACACACACACACACACACTCACCTCAAGACATTATTCTCTATACATCTTCTATATGGAAACAATAATGTAGATTCATGTACTGTACCTTTCACTGTCCAATACGCACCCGTATGCACTCTGAGACCATGTTAAGTCTTACAACATAAGACTCCTATTCCTAATGGTCTTTTTCACTAATTTTTTTACAGCTTTTGAGAAATTATATTAGGAACAGAAGTAATTTATATGAAAGCCCCAATGTGTATCTTTAGGAACTAATAACTCAAATATCTGACATTTGCTCAGGAATTTAACAGCAAATGGTACAGAGTTAGCTAAGACTGGAAGTTAATCAGCTTTTTAAAGCAGCAAATTAAGGAGTAGAGCATTGTCTTCTCACCTCGCAAGTGTACCAATGTGTCTTTACAATAGCAAAGATCTATATTTTAAAAACACCCCTTATATGCCATTTACTACAGCACTACAGTGAAACTGAGGTTACAGTTAGAGGAAATAGTTGGGTTGTCACTGATAGTGAAAGCTTGAAACACTAGTCAATATTTTGTGTTATTGCATAAGGCAAGGCAGCAACAGTCATAAAAGTACATCAACATTTTATTTACTTTTTAGGGGAAAAAAATGTAATTACAACAGTGAGAAATTCCTCACATTATATACTAATCCCCAACTATGATGTCTCCCAGACTATGCTATGTAAGAGTTGATATGTAAGGACATTTTTGTTCTACCATGCAATATGGCCTATGTCTGCAAAATACTCAGTGACCCTTTTTCCAGCTAGTCAAATAGCATGAATTGGCTCATAAAGCTTCACATTTGTACTGTTAATACTATATTTAGTTTCATTGCTTATAAAATGATGGATAGCATAGAAAAGCACTTGATCAGGAGATGTATTGCTTATTAAAGTAACAGAAAATGTAGAAAAACATTTGACCAAGAGATGTAACCTAAGTTCATAGGTTCATAGGTTCATAGGTTCATACTAGGCTATCTGCCCTAGGGCATTTATAAGCCTAGCCAGAGTGTGTTTGGCTTTCGCCACCCATTTTAAATTAATTTTGCTATGCCTTTGTTTGAGGTTAGTATACTGTGCCTCTGTCTAACAGTGACACAGAAGTGATAGCCGGGGTAAACCTACGATCTCCCATCCACTCATCAAGATTCCTCTTGAAGAGAGTCAATGTGGGACTCTGCCTAACCTGGACTGGGATTTTATTCCAGAGTGAAGGGAGCCTCTGGGTTATGAATCTGTCCCTCCAGCATGTCCTATTTATTTCAGTGCTGAGGTTCAAGTCTCTCGAGCGTAGCTCGATGGGATTTGGATTTTCTGAGGTGCAGCATGTCCATTAATTCCGGGTTGGACATGGCTTTATACGTCAGGCAAAGATCGCCTCTGAGCAGGCGGTATGCCACTGAGTAGAGCTGGAGTTTCTTTAACCGGGCAGCATATGGCATCTGTTTGAGCCCTTTGATCCTCTTGGTGAGGTACTTTTGGGGTCTTTCCAGTTGCTGCAGGTGTCTGGTAAGGTACATCCCAAAAGGGGCATTGTACTCAATTATGGGCCTGATGAGGGATGAGTAAAGATGTACGATGACCTCCCCTGATCTAGATGTGAATCCCTTCATGATTAGGTGGGCGATATAAAATGTTTTTCTAACCAATTTGGCCACGTGGTTGTCAAATGAGAGATTGCTATCAACTTGGGTCCCCAGGTCCCTCATGACTTCTTCTGTACTTAATGGATTACCACCTATGTGGTAATTTGTGGGCACTTTGTTTTTGCCAAAGGAGATGACTATACACTTTTTGGCGTTTAGCTTGAGGCCATGGCTCTGGCACCAGTTGTCTGTTTCTATGAGGCCCTTTTGGAGGATGCTTGTGTCGGCTGGAGAGTTGATTATGGCGCCCAGTTTGCAGTCATCTGCGAACTTGCTCAGCCACAGTCCTTCCGTGTTGGCCTGTACCGCCGAGAAATATATACCGAACAAGAGAGGTCCCAGGACTGAGCCTTGTGGGACGCCACTTGTAACTGGTTTGGAGTCTGACATGGCTCCAGCAATTCTAACCATGTGGGTTCTGTCCTTGAGCCAGTTTGCAACCCATCTAGTGACATAGGGGTTTATATTTAAGCTGGTGAGCTTATCTATAATGCCCGAGTGGGGTATTGTATCGAAGGCTTTTGCGAGGTCCAAGTAGGCTGTGTGGACCACCTTCCCCTCGTCAATGGCCTTGGTGACTGTTTCAAAGAAATCAACCAGGTTTAAGAGGCAGGATCTGCCCTTAACCAAGCCAAACTGGGTAGGATCCAGTGTCTGTAGGTCCCCAATATCTTTATTTATGAGGTCCATGATGATCCTTTCCATAGCTTTGCAGACCAAGCTAGTCAGGCTTATGGGCGATAGTTTCCAGGATCCGTTGAGGCACCACCTTTATGGAGAGGGAACACTGTTGCTGTCGCCACTCTTTGGGTACATATCCTGTAGTAAGGCTAAGATTGAACAGTAGTTTTATGTTTGGGTTTAGCTCTTTTTGGAGTTCATGTAGGACGCAGCCTGGGACACCATCTGGTCCCATTGATGCTGTGTTTTTTGCTTTGGAGAGGGTGGCTCTTACCTGAGCATCTGAGATGTCAGGGGGGGCAGCACTCTGTTGGGATAGATATTTGCCCTTTTGGTGGGGAGGGGAGGGAGAAGTTTGCACTGAACCTGTCAGCTAGGATGTTGGCAATGTCTGTGGGCTCGGTGTATTTTTTATCATTTTGGACTAATTCTGAGCATATCTGGGAATTCCCACCCAGGTTCCTAACATAACTAAAGAAAGCCTTGTGATTATCCTTAGTGTCCTGTGCAATTTTTCTCTCGAAGATGGCCTTAGACGATTTTATGAGTGCCCGTAGTTTTTGCTAATACTGATCAGAGATGCCTTCCCTTTTTGGGATTTTGCTCCATCATGTAGTAGCTTCCTCCTTCTATTGTATAGTTTGTTTATGGCTGGGCTCCACCAGACAGGACGTCTGCCTTTGGAGGATTGGGTCTTGGTTTTATTTGGGATTGCATGATCCATGCATTCCTGAAGGTGTTCATAGAATGCGTTTATAAAGGATTCTGTGGTCTGGGCCGTATTTTCCACAGGACCGGGGGCTTTGAAGGATTTCGCCTCGGTTTTGAGGCGTGTGAAATTTGCTTTAGAGAAGTTTTTCACTGTGGTTTTCTGGGCAGGGGGTGGGGTCGGATGTGAATATCCAGTGAGATTAGTTTATGGTCTGATCTTACCAGTGAGGGATACACTTCTGGTCTGGAGCATAGTGTCCCCATGTTGGTGATGATCAGGTCCAGTATGTTTTCCCCTCTTGTGGGAGTGGTAACAAGTTGTTCCATAGCATTTGAGTTTATAAATTCTAGGAACCTTTGGGCTAGGGTGTTGGAGCTAGAGTAATGCTCCCAGTCTATGTTTGGGTAGTTGAAGTCGCCCAATATAATGGTGTTTGGAGAGACCTTCATATTTTCCAGTATTCTCAGGAAGGCCAAGTGGGGTTCCTGTGTTTGGGAGGGTGGTCTGTAGCAGGCTATAAACTGGAAGGCAGTTTTACCCACAGTTAGTTGCACATGGATAGTCTCTGATGCTTCGTGCTGTGCCACCAACCTGGAGGTGTGGGTATCTTTGACAAATATTGATACTCCCCCTCCTTTTGTGGTTCGGTCCACGTTTTGGGGCCGAAAAGCATGGTATGAGGTATAACCTGGTAATGCTGGGGTGCTCTCGGGAGCCTTGAACCAGGTTTCTGTTACTGCACAGATATCGATGTTCTCCATGCTAAGGAGAGTCTCGAGTGCATGAATCTTGAGGTTTAGACTTCTGGCGTTGAGTAGCATTACTCTTAGTTTCTTATCCCTTGTGATACCTATGGAGGTGGGTTTGTCTTTTGAGCCTTGCCTAGAAAAGGCACTATGGGGGTAGCAAGAGCCTTTGCCAATATCCAAAGCCCAGGGTGACAGGTGCAAGCCGTCCCTAGCGAAGCATCGTGGCTTGTCGAGCATGTCATCCCAGGCTGACAGGCATTGGATCCCCTTTGAATGACACCAACACTTAAGCCAGTTGTTGAAATTGATCATCTTGTCTTCATATTGTGGCATCATTCTTGGTGAGGGTAAGATGCTACTCAAGGTCAGGGTCATACTGGCCTGGGCTACATGCTCAGAGAGCTCCTCTATGTCTCTTTTCATGTAGTCCAGGGAGGTACGTCTCAGGTCATTCACACCAGCATGGACAATGACTGAGTCATATTTGTACTTGCCTTGGAGTGACCTGAGTGCTTGTGTTATGTGGCGGATCCTAGCGCCCGACAGGCAGCTCACCGTGACCTTCTCCTTGTTCAGCCTGGTGAGCGGGACATCAGTGTGCCTGACGATAGAGTCACCTATTACAAGTGTATCAGGTGTGTAGTTTAGCCTTAAGGGCTGTGACTGTTCAGCACACTGGCTTTGTGAGCTATGTGTTGCACGTGTTTTGTTTTGGGGTAGCGGTTGCTTGGGTGTCTGCTTTGGAGGTCTCTGCTGCTTAGGCAGAATTTTATTTAGAGCCTCCGAGTATGTTTTTGTGTGTTTATGTGTTTGGTTTGTTGTCGTGGTAGGTCTATGTGAGACTGGAATTGTAGTGAGTGTGGTTTCCTTCTCCTCCTGACTGGTTACGCCAGTACTGAGTTGAGAGAGCTTAGCCTCCAGCTTGGCAATATGGTTGCATCTCTCACATGTGTTGGAATTTGTTGGGAGGAGGAGATGGTTGTCTGTGTACATGAGGCAGTTGTAACATTGCCTCAAGATTCCCAGATTCACCAGCTGGACCGGAGAGGAGATTGACAACTGACCTTTGGACATGCTAGAATAGTATTGGGAATTCCTTTATAATTGAAAAAAAGGGGCAGTGGGGAACAAGGTACTCAAGGGGAGTTTGTGAGGGTGTAGTGCTTTCAATTTTTTAGAGCTGACTTATATAATTGCTTTAGTGAGCAGGTGCCAGGTAACTTAAATGCAATGTGTTACAGGTAACTTAAATGCAAAAACGACAAACAGTAACTTTCTTTCAAGTGAAACAAGGAATTAAGTACAGTAAGCAATGCAGATATCACTAGGGATCCACAGAAGTGCTAAAAGGCCCCGTTTTAGGTGGAATTAGCATTTCAGGGAAATAAACAAACAACAAGCATACAAATAAAGGTAGATTCAGCAGGCCTGGATCTAGTCTATGCTACAGCAAACAAGGTGTACCAATTTCAGTAAGAAACAGTTAGAATATGCAGGCACTATAAGCCTTTAACCAGAAATTCCCTGCTCAGAAGGGCAGAGTCCAGCCTCTCCTCCCACAAGAGTGCAGACCGCAATCCTTCTTAACGTAAAATAACTGGCCTGAAGCCCAAGTGCTTAAACCAGAACTAATACACTTTTAGAATAACAGACACTGAGCTGAGTTAGTAAATTTGACTGGATGCACACTCAGGTACAATATTCTGTGTTACTAACTATAGCAAGCCTTTTTCACATTAAGTATGCTATCTCCACTGAACACTACTGAATGTTTATTAATGTCTTCCAGGTACTGAAAACACATTTAGTTTACAGTTTTGTGACCACCTATTTCTGAGATGTACATAAAATCCTGTAATATATATATAAATATCCAGCAATAAAAGTTTTGAATGCCATTCCAAAAGTTTGCCTCCATGTCTTCTCAATCATTTCAACAAAAGTGCAAAACTTGATGTGTAATATTTCTTACCGGTTTCTTTGCTTCATTAAAATTATATAGCTGAACATTAAGATATTTCTCTGTAAGCCATATCTTCTACCCCCACTTACATAGTACTTATGCAGATCGTAGGTCGTTAACAGGGCATGTGAACCAGAAGACCTTTGAGAAACCTATTCCAATTTCCCAAATGGTGCAGAGTACTGTCTGATTAAGTGATACGCTCCGAGTCACACAGCAGATTGAGGGAATCAAACCCTGGATTATAGGAAGCAGCTTGTTAATATATCATAGCCTTAGTCTTCTACACTAACTGCAAGATTTTTTTTCTGTGTTATTTGCTTGTTTTAATTTGGCACTGGTCTGATTCATAGACAGATACTGTGCATGAGGTCCAGAAGATAACTAGGGAGCCTAGTCCATCTTCTCAATTGCTCCAGAACACTGTCTTGAGTAACTTGGTCTATAGCTTATTAATAGCTGATAGCCTTAGGCCTCTGAGCTAACTGCCATATGCAAATTTAAGAATGTTTTCCTGATTGCATTTAATCTTAAGCCTGGCAAGACATCAAAACTCTGTGAGATCAACTCTAAATAAATTTGTCAAAAATGGAATTTGAACCCACACCTCCAGGGTAGTGTATGACCTGAACACAGCACTGTAAGTCACTTATTAATCCTTAAAGCGCTGTGCTTATTTGATGTGTATGCATTATAGTATACCCTGACTGAGTGTAAGAATACGGTAGAACACACTCTTGCTGTTCCCATTGCTTTCAATTCATTAATTTATTCATTTACTGGTTGCATGTGAATGAATCTGTAGTTCTTAGCTTTGTGTATGTTTCTCTTAATACTGGATTTTTCAACCTACTTTCTCTGTTTATTTATAATGCTTTTGCTTTGATTTAAATGTCACTGTGCAGTTTGTCTAATGTGTATATTGTTACCAGCTGTCCTTCATTCAATAGCAAGTGTGACAGGTAAGAAGCCTACCTTTTTACTTCTGTGTCTCACACTACAGTATTAACTCCTAAAAGAAATGTGACCCTCTTTATCTGCAGAGATTTTAATAAGAAACTAGAAACCTGTCTTATTAGAAATTACCCTAATGTTTAATTTAGCAAGGATTTCCTGAGGCTAGGTATTTCTTTCCAGTCAGGTTACCCTTTTGATGGTAGCTTCAGATGCAGCATCTTAAATGTTAAGCAGAAGTGATAACATACACAAATAGATAAACTGCCTGCTTCTGCTTCTGCTTTCCATGCCAGAGCCAGTGCTTACTTCTACAGTAGTTGTATCCATCTTATCTGCCATCAGAAAAGGAAAGCTACTTTTGTCACAAGATTGTGCTCTTTCATTAAATATTTCACATGTAAGTCAGATGTCCATTTGTATAGCAGACATCTTCTTCACAGAGATATGCTGTTTGTAAGTTGAGGAATTTGGTGGTTACAGAAAAATACAGCATATTTTTTCATTAGGTTTCCCTTGTATTCTCACAGGAACAAGTGATGTCTGTAACATCTTTACCATGTCCAGTAATTCTGTTGGGGTTCCAGTGCTTTCAGCTAGACGCACGTTACAGAAATGCATGACTAGCTATGTACAATACATTGTATTCAGCAGATCAGTACCTAAGTAATTTGCTAACCTGAGCAATCCCCCAATTCCCAAAATTGGTACCCCCTTATAAAATAAGTTCTCTAAAGTTGATGATCAAAAGGGCAAAAAATCCTCCAAAGCTGAGGGCAAAAAAAAGATTCTTCTCTGTAGCAAACAGCTTCCACTATCTCTTTGCTGCAGTTGCAAACACGCTCACACTACCAACAACAAAATGCATTAATTGAAGGAGTCACAATTTCATCGGTGGTTCTGTAAATGGATGTCAATACTGCACTTATTCTAGCTGATCAGCAACTCTTCTAGCTGCTGGTTGTGTCCCCTTAAAACTTGTACTTGGGGCACCCATCCCCTTTGTTCCACTATAGTTATGGCAACAAGAAAACTGCAAGGTTATGGAGAGGAGAATATGAATAAATCAGTCTTTATGAGGTGACCTTAAAGGACAGAAGAGGAAAAAGAGACTCCATTGGTAATGGTCCCTAAGGTGAATTATGTGATAAAATGTGAAAATTCGGTTGTGAAGACTAACATCATGCTAACATGTTTAACCCTGGATGCAAATTTTGCAGATGTTGAGGGAACCATTATAGGTTCATAGTTGTGAAGTATAATCTTAGGTACTTTCTGGTGCTCAGAGGGTCATACAGGGAAAAGGAGAAAGGGCTGGAAGAAAGACTGCCCAGTAAAGGGAATTGAAGAACTGGTTAGGATATGCAAAAACATTTACAAACCTGAGCATTTTTACATTGCAAGAGAGAATGGCATATGGATTATGATCTGGATTTATAATATTGTTTGAGTCAGGTGACAGAGATAGAACTGAAGCAGAATGACGTGGAAGAGAGTACACTGGTTGCATCTGGTAGGAGAATAATGCAAGTAAGACTTACGGAAATATTGTTTCACAGAGTGGTAAAAACTGGAATGGGTTGCCTGAGGCAGTAATGCAATGTAAATCAAAAGAAGCATTCAAAACTGTATGAAAAAGAACTAACAAAAGGTGCATTAGGGAAATGCAGCTGCAGACAGGCTAGCTGAAGAATTTGGATTCCCTTAAATAGACTTGAAGGAAGATGAATATTCCTCTTTCAGCATCTTTGCATGTTCATGCATGCATTTATGCAACTGAATGCTACATCTAAATCTAGTGCACATAAGTATTCATAAAAAGGGAAACAAGTAAGAGCCACATTTTCTTTTTAGAAGGTCCTTGTATTGCTGAAGTAAAGTTCCACAATAAGCAGAACCACAGGGAACAGTGGCAGATCACATGATGTAAATGACACAACCCAGATGAACAAAGAATAAAACATTTAAAATTACATAATGTCAGCATTCAGTGTATTTAGCTGTGAGTTTCCCATACTCAGGATATAAGATAGATGCGATAGATAAAACAATTAAACTGCACAAATTATTAATTATTTATAAGACAGAAGTGGCAAACTTCACGACACCCATGCTGACGGACAATAGAGATACGACTGCTGAATCCTATACAATTGCACTTTACAAGCACTTACATGAGTGCATGCATCGTGCAATCCCTAACAGAAGCAAGATGCTATCCTCCAAAAAAAGGAAGCCAATCTGGTGGTCCCCCGCTATAAACAAACTCTAAAATCCCATGATTGGATAAACTCCGTGGTCTGCCTCAGTAAGAAGCTGAGATCCCTCATAAAATACTCCAAAGCTAGTTACGAAAACAATATCGCCACTGATTCTAAAGACAACTACAAAGCATTCTATAGCTATGTCAAGAATCTCAATGGCAACACCCAGATCTGCTCTGAGTTACAGCACAATGGCACTAAATATACAGAACCAACTGATATTGCCAACATCCTGGCAGATAGGTTCAGTGCTAACTTTACCCCTCTCTCATCTCCTAAAGGGCCCATCTCTATACCGGAAGAATGCAAAGTACCTGTAACTATGGCTGCATAGGTAAAAAACACACTCTCCAAAGCCAAGAACACAGCATCCATGGGACCTGACAACATCCCAGGCTGCGTTCTACATGAACTACAGAACGAACTGGCACCCCACCTAAGTACCATGTTCAGTCATAGCCTCACCTCAGGCTTTGTGCCCACTGAATGGTGCACAGCAACGGTTATCCCACTCCACAAAGGGGGAGCCACCACGGACCCCGGGAACTACTGCCCCATTAGCCTGACGAGCCAGGTCTGCAAGGCTATGGAGCGTGTTATTGTCATGGAACTTATAAACAATGGCAGTGGTAATCTCCAAACTCTGGACTCTACCCAGTTCGGGTTTGTAAAAGGCAGATCATATCTCCTAAACCTGACAGACGTCTTTGAAGCGGTCAACAAAGCAGTAGATGAGGGTAAGGTGATTCACACAGCCTATCTAGATCTCGCCAAGACTTTCAACACCATCCCCCACTCTGGAATTATAGACAAACTCACTAAACTAGGTGTAAATTCCTATGTCACAAGATGGGTTGCCAACTGGCTAACTGACAGAACCCACACTGTGAAAGTAGCAGACTCTAAATCCAACTTCAGACCAGTGACAAGTGGAATACCACAGGGTTCAGTCCTAGGTCCTCTCCTGTTTGGTATCTACTTCTCTGAAGTACAGGCTAACACAGAAGGTCTTTGGCTAACAAAGTTCACAGATGACCGCAAACTAGGAGCCATAATTGAAACTCCTAACGATGTGGACATTCTACAAAAGGTCCTCGCTGAGACAGATGCTTGGTGTCAAAGCCATGGCCTCAAGCTCAATGCCAAAAAGTGCATTGTCATCCCTTTTGGTAAAAACTCTGTACCCATGAACTACGACATAGGCGGTAGTCTACTTAACACCAAAAGTGTGATAAGAGACCTTGGGACACAGGTGGACAGTAGTCTCTCCTTTGATAATCACATCACCACAGTAGTCAGGAAATCCTTCTACATGGCACACCTCATCACAAAAGGTTTCTCATCCAGGAAAAAAGAGGTCATTGTTCCTCTCTACTCTTCACTCATTAGACTCATTATAGAGTACAATGCCCCTTTTGGTATGTACCTCACAAGATCTCTACAACAACTGGAAAGGACACAGAAATACCTCACAAAGAGGATTACCAGCCTCAAACAGATGCCCTATGCAGACCGTCTCAAAAAACTCCAGCTTTACTCTGTCGCATATCGCCTGCTCAGAGGCAATCTCTGCCTAACATGCAAAGCTATGTCAAACCCAGAGCTGTTGGACATGCTCCACGTAAAGAAATCCCAATCCCCTCCGAGCTACATGCTCTAGGGACCTAAACCTTGTCACCACAATAAACAGAACATGCTGGAGGGATAGATTCCTGTCCCAGAGACTTCCCATACTCTGGAACAAACTACCTATCTATATCAAACAAAGCTCCTCATTAGCACTCTTCAAGACAAATCTTGATGATTGGATGGGAGATAGGAAATTCACCCTGGGGATCACTTCTGTGGCTCTGCTTGACAGGGGCACAGGAAAATAATTTTCTTGGGTGGCAAAAGCCAGGGTACCGTTTGGCTAGGCTTATATAGGCCCTAGGGCCAATAGCCTAGTACCTACCTATGAACCTATGAACATATGATGTATTCTACGTAGAGTGATTTTATAGGATGAGATTAGTCATGTGCTTAATTGTCTTATCTATTTAAATATTTTTTGAGAATACGTTAGTATTCTGATGAAGTCTTTTGATCCTGGGGATGAAAGTGATTAATCTCAATAAATTTTGGAAGGGACCAGATCCATTTGTTAGTGTATTGTTTTTATTGGTTGTAATTTCACCATCAATTTGTTTAGTTTGTTATATCTTATTTCTGTTGCTATGGCATCTAGCAAAGATAATGGATCCTATCCATTATTTACTTCAGTTCATTTGGATGAACTTAATCATGTTATGAATAATCGTAGTTTGCTACTCCAGCAGCTAACACAATGGCTAATGTCTACAGGAACCTTAGCATGCAATGGTATACCATCTAACATGCCATCCCTATATGTCGATCATCACAGTGATGTTATCCTGCTAGGTCAAGGGATACTGGAAGAGTTCCAGCAAGATGGAAGCACTTTAAGTTCACAGCAGAATCTTAATACAAGTAGATATACCAGTTATTCTTGCATTCTGGGCTTAAATTAATGGTTTAAAAAGAATATTGATTTTCTATTTATTGAATGGTGAACAGTAAGTACCTTATCTAGACAATTAATAACATTCAAAAACAAATGACTGAAATTTAGAAAATTACACTTAGAGAACACATATTTTATTGAATCCATCAATGCAAAACAAGTACTGAACAGTCTTTCACCTTGGACATTTCCTATTGGCTTGAAGCCAAAGTCCCCTCTATATCAAGAATAGTTGCAATTATTTGATAGACATGGATGTGAGTTCATGGAGGTACTGGTTAAATATAACCAGGCTACAATAGATCAGCTCACAGCAGAAATTTTAGTTATAGATAAATCCATTATCAAAGACCTTTTATTTAGTGAGTATACAGCACAATACTTACAAATATTTATAAAGACTGATGGTGAATGCAAACAAATTAAGGAAAGAAAGTTTAAACACTTTGAATGTGACTATGTGAACTATTTAAAAAATAAGGCTTATCCTGAACCATCCTATACTCATAATGGGCCAAGTACCAATACATCACCAAAATCCACACATAGAAACACAAAAACATTCGCGGAGGCTCTCAATAATAATCTGCCCAAGCAACAGAGACCTCCAAAGCAGAAACGCAAGCAACTTCCACCCCCGAACACAACTCAAATGACACATAGCCCACAGACTCAGTGTGCCACTCAACCACAGCCAATAAGGCAAAACAACGTATCCAACACACTAGTCATAGGTGACTCTATAGTCAGGCACACTGATGTCCCACTGACCAGGCTAAACAAGAAGAAGGTTACTGTCAGCTACCTGTCGGGTGCCAGGATCCACCACATAACCCACGCACTCAGGTCCCTCCACAACAAGTACAAATATGACTCTGTCATTGTCCATGTTGGTGTGAATGACCTGAGACTTACCTCCCCGGACTACATGAAAAGAGACATGGAAGAACTCACCAATCTTGTAGCCCAGGCAGGTATGACCCTAGCCCTGAGTAGCATTCTGCCATCGCCCAGAATGATACCACAGTACAAGGACAAAATGATTGACTTCAACAATTGGCTAAGCTTCTGGTGTCATTCTAAGGGGATCCAGTATCTGCCTGCTTGGGATGACATGGTCGACAGACCATGATGCTTTGCCAGAGATGGCCTGCACCTGTCACCCCTGGGATTCCAGATACTGGCTAAGGCTCTTGTCGCCCCTATAGTGCCTTTTTCAGGCAATATTCAAATGACAAATTCACCACTGTAACAGGAACAGGCAAGCAAAAAACTGAGGATAATGCTACTCAATGCTAGAAGTCTAAATCTCAAAATACACTCACTCGAGGCACTCCTTAAAATGGAGAACATCAACATCTGTGCAGTGACTGAGACCTGGTTGAAGGCTCCAGAGAGCACCCCTGCACTACCAGGCTATAACTCATACCACAATTTTCGGCCATGTAACCTGGACCGGAACACCAAAGGTGGAGGTGTGTCCATATTCATTAAGGATATCCACACCTCCAGGCTAGTTGCTCAGCATAATGCATCTGAGGTTATCCAAGTGCAACTAACTCTGGGCAAAATTGCAATTCAAATTGTAGCTTGCTACAGATCCCCCACCATGCCCCAAGATTCCCACTCCTCTTTTCTTGATGTACTGGAAAATATTAGGATTCAACCAAACACCCTAATAATGGGTGATTTCAACTACCCCACCATTAAATGGGAAAACTACTTGTGTACCAACTCCTTCACACAACGCTTTCTGGAATTCATAAACTCCAATGCCCTGGATCAACTTATCCACACTCCCTCCAGGGGCAACAATATCCTAGACTTAGTCATTACCAACATGAGTGACCAATGTTCCACAGCTGAAGTCAACTCCTCGTTGGTCCGATCTGACCATAAGCTAATCATCCTTGATATCCACATCCCACCATCACCCCCTATTAAGGAAACCACGTTAAAAAAATTCTCCAAAGCCAACTTCATGCTTCTTAAGACAGAAGTGGTGAACTTCATGACACCCATGCAGATGGACAATACAGTTACAACTGCTGAATCCTATACAAATGCACTCTATAAGCACTTGCATGAGTGCATGGATTGTGCTATCCCAAACAGAACCAAGATGCTATCCTCCAAAAAAAAGGAAGCCAATCTGGTGGTCCCCTGCCATAAGCAAACTGTACAACAGAAGGAAGAAATTGTTGGAAAAGAGAGTAAAATTCCATGAGTGGAGGAGCTCCCTGGTCAGCCTCAGTAAGAAGCTAAGATCCCTTATAAGATCCTCCAAAGCTAGCTACGAAAACAAAATCACCACTGATTCTAAGGACAACCACAAAGCATTTTATAGCTATGTCAAGAATCTCAATGGCAACACCCAGATCTGCTCTGAGTTACAGCACAATTGCATGAAAATTACAGAACCAACTGATATTGCCAGCATCCTGGCAGATAGGTTCAGTGCTAACTTTACCCCACCTCACCCCCTAAAGGGCTCATATCTATACAGGAAGAATGCAGAGTCCCTGTAATCACAACTATGCAGGTAAAAGCTGCACTCTCTAAAGCCAAAAACACAGCATCCATGGGACCGGACAACATCCCAGGATGCATTTTACACGAACTTCAGAACGAACTGGCTCCCCACCTAAGCACCATGTTCAATCACAGCCTCACATCAGGCTTTGTGCCTACTGAATGGCGTACAGCAAGTTAACCCACTCCACAAAGGGGGAGTCACCACTGATCCTGGGAACTATCACCCTATTAGCCTGACAAGCCTGGTCTGCAAGGCCATGGAATGTATCATCATGGAACTCATAAACAAAGACATTGGTAACCTCCAAACTCTGGATCCCACCCAGTTCGGGTTTGAGAAAGACAAATCATGCCTCCTGAACCTGATCGACTTCTTTGAGGGAGTCACCAAAGCCGTAGATGAGGGTAAGGTGGTACACACAGCCTATCTTGACCTCGCCAAGGCTTTCGACGCCATCCCCCATTCTTGAATTATAGCTAAACTCACTAAACTAGGTATAAATCCCTACGTCACAAGATGAGTTGCCAACTGGCTGACTGACAGAACCCACACTGTAAAAGTTGCACACTCCAAATCTGACCTCAAACCAGTGACAAGTGGAGTACCACAGGGTTCAATCCTGGGACGTCTCCTGTTTGGTATCTACTTCTCTGAAGTACAGGCTAACACAAAAGGCCTCTGGCTAACGAAGTTCACAGATGATTGCAATCTAGGAACCATAGTCGAGTCCCCAAATGATGTGGAAATCCTACAGAACGGCCTCGCTGAGACAGATGACTGGTGTCAGAGTCATGGCCTCAAGCTCAATGCCAAAACGTGCATTGTCATCCCCTTTGGTAAAAACTCTTTACCCATGAACTACTACATAGACAGCAGTCTACTTAACACCGAATGTGTGATAAGAGACCTTGGGACCCAGGTGGACAGTAGTCTGTCCTTTGATAGTCACATCGCCACAGTAGTCAGGAAGTCATTCTACATGGTACACCTCATCATAAAAGGGTTCTCATCCCCTCTACTTGACACTCATTAGACCCATTATAGAGTACAATGCCCCTTTTGGAATGTACCTCACAAGACATCTGCAGCAGCTGGAAAGGCCACAGAAGTACCTCACAAAGAGGATTACTGGCCTCAAACAGATGCCCTACACTGACCATCTCAAAAAACTCCAGATTTACTCTGTAGCATATCGCCTACTCCGAGGTGATCTCAGCCTAACATATAAAGTGATGTCAAACCCAGAGCTGTTGGACATGCTACACCTAAAAAAATCCCAATCCCTCCAAGCTACATGGTCTAGGAACCTAAACCTTGTCATCACAATAAACAGGACATGCTGGAGGGACAGATTCCTGTCCCAGAGACTTCCCATACTCTGGAACAGGCTACCCATCTATGTCAAGCAAAGTTCTTCATTAGCACTCTTCAAGAAAAATCTTAATGAGTGGATGGGAAATAGGAAATACACCCCAGGGATCACTTCTGTGTCTCTGCTCAACAATGGCACAGGAAAATAACTATCTTGGGTGGCGTAAGCCAGGGAACCTTGTTGGCTAGGCTTACATAGGCCCTAGGGCCAATAGCCTAGTACCTACCTATGAACCTATGAACCTATGAACATCTGAGGCCCACGAAAGACAATTATTAATTAGTGATGGCAGAGAGGTGGATGTTCATAGGTTCATAGGTTCATACTAGGCTATCTGCCGTAGGGCATTTATAAGCCTAGCCAGAGTGTGTTTGGCTTTCACCACCCATTTTAAATTAATTTTGCTATGCCCTTTTGAGTTAGTATACTGTGCCTCTGTCTAACAGTGACACAGAAGTGATACCCGGGGTAAACCTACGATCTCCCATCCACTCATCAAGATTCCTCTTGAAGAGAGTCAATGAGGGACACTGCCTAACCTGAACTGGGATTTTATTCCAGAGTGAAGGGAGCCTCTGGGTTATGAATCTATCCCTCCAGCATGTCCTATTTGTTTCAGTGCTGAGGTTCAAGTCTCTCGAGCGCGTAGCTCGATGGGATTTGGATTTTCTGAGGTGCAGCATGTCCATTAATTCCGGGTTGGACATGGCTTTATACATCAGGCACAGATCACCTCTGAGAAGGTGGTATGCCACTGAGTAGAGCTGGAGTTTCTTTAACCGGGCAGCATATGGCATCTGTTTGAGCCCTTTGATCCTCTTGGTGAGGTACTTTTGGGGTTTTTCCCGTTCCTCCAGGTGTCTGGTAAGGTACATCCCAAAGGGCATTGTACACAATTATGGGCCTGATGAGGATGAGTAAAGAGGCACGATTACCTCCTGATCTAGATGTGAATCCCTTCATGATTAGGTGGGCTATATAAAATGTTTTTCTAACCACTTTGGCCACATGGTTGTCAAATGAGAGATTGCTATCAACTTGGGTCCCCAGGTCCCTAATTACTTCTTCCGTACTTAATGGATTATCACCTATGTGGTAATTTGTGGGCATTTTGTTTTTGCCAAAGGGGATGACTATACACTTTTTGGCATTTAGCTTGAGGCCATGGCTCTGGCACCAGTTGTCTGTTTCTATGAGGCCCTTTTGGAGGATGCTTGTGTCGGCTGGAGAGTCGATTATGGTGCCCAGTTTGCAGTCATCTGCGAACGTGATCAGCCACAGTCCTTCCATGTTGGCCTGTACCTCAGAGAAATATATACCGAACAAGAGAGGTCCCAGGACTGAGCCTTGTGGGACGCCACTTATAACTGGTTTGGAGTCTGACATGGCTCCAGCAATTCTAACCATGTGGGTTCTGTCCTTCAGCCAGTTTGCAACCCATCCAGTGACATAGGGGTTTATATTTAAGTTGGTGAGCTTATCTATAATGCCCGAGTGGGGTATTGTATAGAAGGCTTTTGCGAGGTCCAGGTAGGCTGTGTGGACCACCTTCCCCTCATCAATGGCCTTGGTGACTGTTTCAAAGAAATCGACCAGGTTTAAGAGGCAGGATCTGCCCTTAACAAAGCCGAACTGGGTAGGATCCAGTGTCTGTAGGTCCCCAATATCTTTATTTATGAGGTCCATGATGATCCTTTCCATAGCTTTGCAGACCAAGCTAGTCAGGCTTATGGGGCGGTAGTTTCCAGGATCCGTTGAGGCACCACTTTTGTGGAGAAGGACCACTGTTGCTGTACGCCACTCTTTGGGTACATATCCTGTAGTAAGGCTGAGATTGAACAGTAGTTTTATGTTTAGGTTTAGCTCTTCTTGGAGTTCATGTAGGAAGCAGCCCAGGACACCGTCTGGTCCCATTGATGCTGTGTTTTTTGCTTTGGAGAGGGCGGCTCTTACCTGAGCATCTGAGATGTCAGGGGGGCAGCACTCTGCTGGGATAGATATTTGCCCTTTTGGTGGGGAGGGGGGAGAGTTTGCACTGAACCTGTCAGCTAGGATGTTGGCAATGTCTGTGTGTTCGGTGTATTTTTTGTCATTTTGGACTAATTCTGAGCATATCTGGGAATTCCCACCCAGGTTCCTAACATAACTAAAGAAAGCCTTGTGATTATCCTTAGTGTCCTGTGCAATTTTTCTCTCTAGGCTGGCCTTAGATGATTTTATGAGTGCCCATAGTTTTTTGCTAATACTGATCAGAGATGCCTTCCCTTTTTTGGATTTTGCTCTATATTGTAGTAGCTTCCTCCTTCTATTGTATAGTTTGTTTATGGCTGGGGTCCACCAGACAGGACATTGATACCAGGATGTTGAGACAGGATGTTGATACCAAACAACTCCCTTTGAACTTTCTGCCATTGAGATGGTCCAACCGACTGAAGAGCAAGAGTGATAATTATCATCCACAACCCTTAGGGGAGCAACCACAATGGCCTGGTTTACCATCCCCTCAGATACAGAGTTCATATAAGAGGAGATCTCAACAGCACCACAAGAACATGAAGTGGTGACCTTTTTCACCACTAAGAATGAGAATATTAATAATAATTTTGCTGTGTTGTTTATGACTCTGGTGATTTATAGTTTATAATTTTAGTTTATTTGAAATTACCAATATGCATACTGAAACTTTTAGTGAAGGGTTCTCGTTTGTACTAGCTGAAAGAGCTAATATAGCTAATACATTAAATGAGTTCAAGTTTTTTTCTTAGAAAATTAAATTTGAAACTGATATTTGGTTCAAATTAACGTATTAATGATATTAATTGTTTAAAACTATCTAGTACATACAACTTACCACTACATCTGGTCTTACTGAGTTTCAAGCAGATTTGTGAATTAAATATTAGACATAAGCTAAATAATTGACCATATTATACATGGTATAATACAACTTTTCAACAAACAAACCTAATTGATCAGTTTACACAGATAATGTATAATTTACTGTTTGATGGTGCATATAATGAGATATCCTTAAATGAGGTGAATATAGCTTAAATCAATATTTTATTGCACAACATGTTGATGCAGGGACAATTAAACTCTGATTATTACAGATATCTAAGTATTAAAAAATATATTTCTGAAATATTTGGTGTCCCAAAAAATCACAAAGATTTACATAATCCACCAATTAGACCAACTATGGATGCTGGAAAATCAAAAATGCACCCTATTGTGAAGTTTTTACACTATTATTTGAAAAAGGGGTCCAACAAATATCCTACTTATATATAAAGACTCATGGAACGTTTTGTCCAAATGCAAAGATGTAGGGTATAAAGACAGTTTAATATATTAACTATTGACATAAAAGTCTTATTTCCTGTTCTTCCACATGATATTGGCCTGGATTGGTTTTCAGATTTTCTTAAGCATAAGATGAAATACATTGAAAATAAAATCAATACATATATACAACTGATGGGTTCTATTTTTTCCAACAATTTTATATATTTTGAGGGCCAATATTTTTGACAAGTTGCAGATGTTGCCATGGGAGCTGCCTGAGGCCCCTTGTTTGCTAATATAGTGATGGTGGGAAAATAAATATATTTTTAACAGCAGACACTTCATCTTGGATGTTATATACTCGATACCTCAATGATATCTGTATCTTCTGGATGGATGATGAAAGATTCCTGAATTTATTTACTATATAAATAATACAACTAATTTTCTTACTTTTACTTATAACATTGGTGAAGACAAAATTTCTTTCTTAGATGCATTAATTACTAAAGATTCTAAACGGTGCATGTTAACTTCACAAATATGTAGAAAACCAATTTATTCAAATTATTTTCTGTAGTATACTAGCTGCAATATATTACATCACAAAAAGGCAATAATTAAAGGACAGCTGGTTTAAGCAGCTTGGATGATTTCCTTATTCAATGACTTTATAAAAGAGTGTCATCATCTTTCAGATATGTTTCTTAGTAGGGGTTACCATACTACTTTGGTTCATAAAGTAATAAAAGAGGTTATTACAAAGAGATGCAACAGGTTCTATGCCCCTCCTATCCCCGGAACTAATTACTGATCATACTAACGAGTTAGCAAAAGCCTCTAATAAAATATATGTATCCACTGATGGTAATGGGAACAAGAGACTAGAACAAACTAATAGCTATAGTACAGCATTTGTTACCACTTTCTCTTTAGATAGTGACATAATTGATGAGATTATTAACAAAAATTGAAATCTGATTACAACCCAGACCTAGTTAATGAATAAACTAGGTAACAAACTCAAAATTACATATAAGAAATGGACATAGTTTAAGAATATTTTTGAAAATAGTCAAAATAATGTTAATAATAATCCTTCTATGACCTCCAAATGCGGTCATTGTAATTATTGTAAATATATGTTTATTGGTGAGTTTGTTACTGTTCAACAGTGTATGATTAAGACTATGGGCAAATTCAATTGTACTACCAATTTATATCCTCCAAATGATTTTTTTTTTTGTCTTAGAGAAAGTAGCTCATAACCCAAGAGGTGGACCTTAGAATGTGTTGTTAGAGAAGAGAGAGTTATGCTGGCAATTTAATCTTAATGCTGTCTCCCCACCTGGTTAAAATGATTTAGTTTCTATTTCTTGTTTACTAAAATTAAAATCATATCAGGGATAGTTTTGTTGATGTGTTTTAATTTTAATTATTAATAAATTAAAAATGTTCTTTTATCTGAGTAGCATTTTAACACATTCATTAGCTGTTTAATAACTGCACGAATTATTCATTATGTATTCTATGCAAAGTATACTGAATGAGATTAGTCATGTGCTTAATTGTTTTATCTTTAAATGTTTATTAAACATATCTTAGTGTTCTGATGAAGTCCTTTGATCTTGGGGATGAAAGTACTTAATCTTAATAAATTTTGGAAGGGACAGGACCCATTTGTTAGCGTTTATTCTAATTTGTTGCAATTTCACCATCAGTTTCTTTAGTTTATAGCTATACATATGACAGAGACAGAAACAGACATGACAGTAACAGAACTAAAGCTAGAGATGATATGGATGATAGGGACAGAGATGACAGATAAAGTAAAAAGATAACATAGACAGAGATTTTAGAGACCGATAGAAATGGCACTAGAGAGATAACAGGGACAGACATTGAAATAATGATGCTTGAGAGAGCTAGAGATAGCAGAGATAAGCATGGCAGACATAAAGTCAGGGATGACAGAGATAAAGATGGCCATGAAAATAAAGATAGTGATGATGCATATAGAGATAATAGAAAAAGAGCTCTGCCTAGATAACAGAGATGATAAAGATGACTGAGGGAAAGATTACGATGACAGAGCTAGAGACTTGTCAGAACCTGATATGATGGCTAATTTAGATAGAAAGATAGATAGATAAAAAGATATAGCTATAGCTACCTATATGTGTATGAGGATGTATGTGCATATTTATATATGTACATGAGTCTCTAATTATTGAAAGAAACTGCCATTGCCGTGTAGGTACACAAGCAATCACAGCATACAACCAATCACAGACACTACATATTTCATCAATAGCCAGGCAAACAAATGCATACACTGCAAATGCCCAATGCCATACATACACTCATACATCACATACAGTCAGATCACAAAAAATTACATTGCATTCCGTACATAGTCATGGAATACTTTCCCACTCACTATTGCTGCACCACCACACACACTTATCTTCTTAACCTACACACACACACACACACACACACACACACACACACACACACACACACACACACACACACACACACACACACGCACAAACAT